>NC_056599.1:29290845-29383345 GCF_018340385.1 Cyprinus carpio | reverse complement strand
ATTCGGTTCTTAATTATGCACAAACTGTGATGATTTCTTTAACATGTAATTATTATTAATGCTAAATCAAACTAAACTGTTTGTAATGTTTAGATATGAATGGCAGAATGGCATGACTATTTACCATCTTCATCAACAGGTGGTGAACTTGGTGGTTTTTAAAGATGGCCAAGCAGGCATGTTGTTCGAGCATAGTGCCCTGGATGGAATGGTAGCTGGACTTGTCGTTGAACGCCTGTGGCAGCTCTCAGAATCAGAAAACATAGAAATGATAAACACCCAAACCAATGGTTTAGCTCCACCCTCAAACACTGGTTCCCTTCATCCTAAACCTCTGAAAATGCCACTGGATGGCATAACAATGCCGAATTGGTCTCTTTCTAGCCTTCACCAAGACAGCCAGTCTGTCATTACTTTTGAAGTTTCATCTTACCCAGATGCCTTCACCACCTTACGGGGCCACAGAGGTTTATATGATGCATGGATTAATTTCACTTTGCAGCTATCCTTGAGGCAAACACTTGGGGATGCAGCTACTAGCCTTATCATGGTGACACCTACTCACATGCGTCACTTCAAACATGGCCGCTGTGATTCCACATACTCCACAACTGTGAGATCTCAACAACTTGTTACAGCACTGGCATCCTGCATTGGCCCAGACAAGGTTCCCCGGTACACAAATGAGCTTTTCCGGCTCTTTCATCTTGCCTTTTTACAGCACAAAACCCTCATTAAAGCTACAAAACTTGGCCATGGTGTGGAGCCTCATCTGGCAGCTCTGCGGAAATCTATGTCTCAAGACAACCCACTCAAAAAATTTCTTGTCCCTTTTGGATGCCCTTCAATTTACTTGACTGGATCAGATCTGATGGAGGGAGTTGAGTGTGCTGTAGGTAACGTGTATGCTACAGACCAACTGGCAGTCACATATCTAGGCAGGAAGGACAAAGTACGTCTAGTGCTGAATGGGAAGGGTACTTTTGCCAACATCCTGGGAAATCTCAAAGAAAGACTTGAGCTCAATCTAAAACTAGTAATGCTTCTGGCACTAAGGTATGCCATTGCTGGGCAGATGGGAGCCATTGAATGTCTCCTGCAAGACAATGAAGAAAAACTAGTAAATGGATCTTCAGCAGATGATGCAGTCAATGCTGTAGAGCAAAAAGGAGACAGCAAAATCATGAAGCCAGATTTCACTTTAATGATTCATGGCGGGGCAGGAGAGGAAATTATCTTAAATGAAAAGGTGATTGGCATCATCGAATTTGCCCTTCAAACAGCTCTAACTCTTGGAGCACAAGTTCTTTTTCAGGGAGGTAGTAGTCTGGATGCAGTACAAAGAAGTGTAGCTGCATTGGAGGACTGTTTCTTGTTTAATGCTGGCAAGGGATCAGTATATAACAGAGATGGGGAGCATGAAATGGAAGCCACCATTGTGGATGGACATAGAAAGAACTCTGGATCTGTGGCTTGCCTGCGAAGAGTGAAAAACCCAATAAAAGCAGCCCGATGTGTTATGGAAAAAAGTGTGCATTCACTACTGATTGGAGAAGGTGCAGAAGAGTTTCTAGACAGTCTTAGAGAGAAAGAAACTACACTGAAATCAGAGTACTTTGACACTGACACAAGATACAAGGAGTTGCTTATGAAGTCAGGTGATGGCAAGAATAACCATCCTCAAACCGTAGGTGCAGTTGCACTGGATAATCTGGGCAAGTTAGCAGCAGCCACATCTTCCGGAGGTTTAGTTGGCAAGTGGAAAGGCAGAGTTGGTGACACTGCTATAGTGGGAGCAGGAATATATGCTGATGAGAAACTTGCCGTGACATGCTCTGGTGATGGTGATGCTTTCTTACGCCAATCAGTTGCTCACAAAGTAGCCAGCTTATACAACCTCAAAGGTTACAGTCTCAGACAGGCTTGTCGGGAAGTTATCCATAATGATCTGGAGGAAAAGTGTGCAGGAATTATTGCTGTGGACCATCAAGGTGAGGCTGTTATTGAAACCAACGCTGGGGTCATGTTTGTTGGTTCAATGGTCAATGGCATTCCTCGAACTGAAGTTTTGAGACCTATGAAGGAGTTTTCGAATGTGATTTGGGAGACTAATGAATTGGTAGCTCACCTACAACCTAATCCTTTGACCCCAGGAGCCACTATTCTCACTCGAAAAAACATTAATGGACCTAGAAGCATCTTTCAGTTAGTGTTATCTGACTATGTAGCAATGATGCAGGGGGCACGGACTGTTGCCAATCTACTTTGTGAGAAACTTGGTGTGCATCGCTGTGCCCTTGTGTCCATGCCAGAATTCGACAAGCCAGCTTACATCAAAGTCTTGCCTCTCCATGGCTTAGAACCAAATGTGAAGCCTCAGGTTGCTGAGGAAATGGAGTTCAATCCTTATGACCCTGGATACTGTAGCTCCAAAAGTGGTCCACGATGTGAAGATATACATCTTGACCAGGTGCAGGCAAAGATTCGCTCTCAACTTCCAACACCCATTGCCCCTTCTTGCTTTGACTTCCATGGGGATCCCTCTGATGGTGGCCTTTTCCCCCGCATTATCCGTGGTGAAGAGCAACAGTGGCGTGTCTGGGAAGACAAAGAACATGTAGCCTTCCTTACTCCTTTTCCAAATACACCAGGCTTTACAGTTCTAGTGCCAAGAGAACCTCCTACCAGTGACATCTTCCGTCTGAACAAGAGTAACTATACAGCTCTAATTGTGGCCACACGAAAGGTTGCTCACCTTTTGCAAAAAGGAATGAATGCCCATGGTGTAGCTCTCATATTTGAAGGCTTTGAAATTGATTATGCCCATGCCAAACTGATCCCATTAGTTCCTCAGCCTAATGCCATTAAACCCCCAGCCGTGGCTTCTCAGTTCTGCCCAACTTATGCAGGATATGTAACATCGGCAGATGGTCCCCCAGCTAGCAAAGAGGACCTTACAGAGATCCACACCAAGATCGCAAAGACTACTCCCCCTCAGTCCTGGAAAGACCCTCAGACTCACGCTGAATCAGCCATTAGGAGCAAATGGTATCACAATCTATTTCAAATCCAAAACACCCTGTTTCATAGCACAGTAGAGTACTTCAACAACAAATGCAAGTATGCTTATACACTGACACCTATCACAACTGACTCAATCTCCTCTCCAATGGGTCTGGGGTCCAATTCTGAGCCTGTGTTTGTCAACATGCTGGGCCAAGATGTATATCTTGCAGACTCTATGCAGTTTGTTTTAGAGTACTTTATGAGGTTTCACGAAGATCTTCCTGGGGCTTACTATGTGTCACCCAGTTTCAGAGGGGAAGATCCTGATGCTACACATCTCAACCAGTTCTACCATGTGGAATGCGAGCTCCTGGGTGACATGAACGTTGCCATTAGTATAGCTGAAGGCTATGTTGCCCATTTGACTCAGGCAATGCTAAAGCAACATTCCAGCATTATCTTAAACACAGCTGGCACAGTATCTCATGCCCAAGAACTACTGAAGAACTTAGAAAAACCCCTTTCAAGAGTAACCTTGGATCAAGCCATTCACATTATGCCTTCCTCTGATTGCCTTGAATGGGTTCAGGAGGGACAACCGCAGTTTGGCAGGAAGCTAACTGGAAAGGGAGAAAGAGTTCTTATTGAAAAGTATGGAGGTGCTGTTTGGCTGACAGAAATGGACCATCTTGGAGTGCCCTTCTACCAAGCATATGTTGAAGGCTCGGGCAGGAGCAAAGCCAAGGCAGCTTACCTTC
This sequence comes from Cyprinus carpio, assembly GCF_018340385.1. Lineage (NCBI taxonomy): Eukaryota > Metazoa > Chordata > Actinopteri > Cypriniformes > Cyprinidae > Cyprinus > Cyprinus carpio. The sequence continues at coordinate 29,379,581 of NC_056599.1, read as the reverse complement.
TCTTGGGATTAGGGGAGACATTAGGGCTTGGGGAACGTCATTCTACATCTGAAATGGTACGAGAGGCCTTACAGCACCATGCTGTACCAGAGGACTCATACAAATGGTACATCAACATGCGCCAAGTCATCCCTCTTCTTACAAGCGGATGGGGTATGGGCACAGAAAGATACCTATGCTGGCTTCTGCAGCACAATGATGTCAGGGATATGCAAATCATACCCAGAATGAAAGCCAAAAAGTTCATGCCTTAAATTGTTTATACTTGTCCTCAATTGTTATATCTTGTGCAAGAATTTTCTACAAACACAGGATACTCAGGAATTATATTGACAGTAGTAGGGTTATAGCTTGATATATAAAGCATAGAATAAATGTCAAATATACTCTCAAGGATTATAGCAAAAATAAGGATATGAAATTTGAAATTAAAGTTATGCTGTAACTACATTACATTTAAGACTACTAAATGTTTAATTTTCTGAGAACAGAACATTTTATGTTTTTGAGCTGGGCTTGGTTGACAGTTTGATTAATACAAATGCTGCGATTCTTTTTCTCTTTCCTTGTTTTGTTCAACACTTTCTTAAAATATCACATGAATGCATTACAAACTGGCTTGCTGATTTATAAAATGATTACAAAACACTTTTACATCATTTAAAAGTATAATAATAAAAACCTGATGAATTACCCTGTCTTTTGATTGTTTTTATCATTAAACTCTGAACTCATTAAACTCAATGTTCCCAAGAAGAAGCTTGTCATGGCCTTACAAAATATGTGATAAACTCAATTCTTGTCAAGCAGCTGGTCAAATATTTTAAATAGAAATATTTTATCTTTCAACTGGTGAAAAAGAGAGCACATTAAACACAATAGTAATCAAATAGATGGTTATTTATGCTAACACCATAACAGAATGAAAACCTCTAAACAGATAATGATCAAGATCAATGGGCAACAGATATGCCCTTCTGTCACAAAAAGGATTAGAGCTGTGCTAAAACCTTCATTACAGACTATGTAATTTTATTCTCATGACCGACACTTACTCACACAGATCTGCATACCTTGTGACAACCTACTAAAAAAGTCTCACAAATTGACAACAACACTCAGATAAAGAAAACAGTGCCTCTTTCTCGAACTTGCACAAGTCACACAGGGGCAGTGTATAACCAACAAAGCAAAAATTTCAGTCTCACTTTATATTAGATGGCTTAATTTACTTGCATCTAAGTTAATAATTTTGATACAGTGCACTTATTATATGCATACATGGTTTAAAAAGAATACATGTATAATTAATTTCTGTAATTATATGTATAATTATACTGTTGACCCATCTCATACACCTTAACCCACCCAGCTACCCATACCACCAAACCTGTCCCTAACCTTACCTGTATCCCACATCAACAGCAGCACAAGTCTTTTGCAATACAATATGAACACAGTAAGTACATTGTGCTTATTTTTTTTTATGTAAATACATAGTAGTTAAGGCCATTTGATATAAAGTGGGAACGTTTCTGCTTCCAGACTATGCTACTGGGACATGACAGCTAAACTAAAATGAATCAAATGAATGAAACAGAATACTTTTGGAAAAGCTTAATCATATTATATGTCATATATTCATTACAATGCAGACATTTAAGTGACTCTGTTCACTGATTTCAGAAACCTTGCACTATTTGCACCCATTAAAACATCACTTGCATGACTCATGCTCAATTATTTCCAACATTGATTACGTTTTTCTCATGTATGTGTTATGCATTTCTATACTGTTTAGGAAATCAGGGAATTTATGTTGGAATAGAGTAAAAAGTCCCATCCATTCATGTATCTATCTGTCAAAAAACACTTACAAACCTTTCCCCTATGCATATGCAATCATATCATAATAATAATAATACATTTTATTTATAATGCGCTTTTCTAGAACCCAAAGCGCTACAAACACATAAAATACAAAACTACAATAAATGCAATACAAGGTAGAAACTATAAATCATAAAATACTCATTACAGTACAACACAATAGAATATTACTGACAGTCCATAAGAGCAATTTTAAAAAGATGAGTTTTTAACAGCTTCTTAAAACTGGCTAGTGTGTGAGCATCTCTAACAGAAACGGGAAGCGCATTCCATAACATAGGTGCAGCAACAGAGAAAGCTCTCTCCCCCATAGATTTTAATCTATAGGGAGGCTGTTGAAGAGTAAGAGAATCTGCAGACCGAAGGGAACGAGAAGGCATGTAACGGGTGACTAAAGTCACAAATATAAGAAGGGGCAGTTCTATGTATAGCTTTGTATGTTAATGTTAGAGTTTTAAAAACAATACGTGACTGTACAGGAAGCCAATGCAAACTATAAAACACGCCTGTGATATGCTGACCTGATGGAGTATATGTGAGAATACGAGCTGCTGAATTCTGGATATACTGCAGGCATTTGATTGATTTAGCAGGTAAGCCAATGAATAGTGCATTACAGTAGTCAATCCTGGAAGTAACAAATGCATGAATAAGCCTTTCAGCATCAGGTGGAGTGAGGAAAGGCCTAATTCTTGCAATGTTTCTGAGGTGATGGAAAGCAGATTTTATAATATTCTTAATGTGAGAGTCTAGTGTCAGATGAGTGTCAAAAATCACTCCAAGGTTACAAGCCTGAGCAGATGGAAGTACTACACTGTCATCCATAATCAAATTAAGATTGCTACCCTTATGAATAGCCGCTGGTGTGCCAATGAGTAGAACCTCTGTTTTAGAAAAAATTTAGTTTTAAAAAGTTATGGTGCATCCACGTTTTTATTTCCAGCACACACTCTGAAAGAATTGTTGAGGTGAGAGTAGGATCAGACTTGGAGCTGATGTAAATTTGGGTGTCATCAGCATAAAAGTGATACCCCAAACCATATTTCCTAATAATTTGTCCCAAAGGAAGCATATACATACTAAACAATATAGGACCCATTACAGATCCCTGAGGAACACCATGACAGACCTGTCCAAGTTCAGATTTGTTGTTTCCCAAGGCAACAAACTGGGTACGATCAGTGAGGTAGGATTTAAACCAGTTAAGTACCGTACCAGTGATACCAAGCCATCTCTCCAGCCTGTTTATCAGGATAGAATTGCACACTGTATCAAATGCAGCACTAAGATCCAACAAGACCAGGATGGTGGAGGCTCCAGAGTCAGCTGAGACAAGCAGATCATTCATAACTCGAACCAGGGCTGTCTCTGTACTGTGTCCCTTTCTAAACCCAGATTGAAAAGGTTCAAAAAGCTTGTTGGACGACAAGTGTGAGTGGAGTTGTGCCACAACAACACATTCCAAAACTTTAGCAAGAAAGGGTAAGTTTGAGATAGGTCTGTAATTAGATAGATCTGACTTATCACATCCAGGCTTTTTAAGGACTGGTGTAATAGCTGCAACTTTAAGGGCTTTTGGAACTGTACCAGTAGTGAGGGAGGTGTTCACAATGTTCAAAATGAGGGAACTAATTGAAGAGAGACACCCCTTTAGAACAGATGTTGGGATTGGGTCGAGAGTACATGTAGTTGTATTCATTGCCATCACTAATTTCAGAATACAATCATTAGTGACTATGTTAAAACTAGAAAATGCACTTTCAGGAAAACTAGGTGGAGAGATCACAGAAACTGCAGAGCAAGGTACCAAACTGATAGACTTATAGATATTTTCAATTTTTTCCATGAAGAAACTAAGAAACTTGTTACACTCCTGCACAGAGGAACAAATTGGTGACTTGATTGGTGCAAGAAGGCTGTTGATCGTCTTAAAAATCTTATTAGTGTTTGCAGCACCATCACTAATGATAGATGAGTAGTACTTTGTTCTTGCTGCTTTGAGTGCTTCAGCGTATTGACTCAAATGACCGTCATACATAAGCTTATGAACAGTTAAATTTGATTTCTTATATTGGCGTTCAAGCTGCCTGCTTTTCATCTTCATAGCCCTTAATTCAGTGGTGTACCAAGGAGAAGATTTACTAAATGAAACAACACCTTCTCTCCTAGGGGCTAATTCATCCAAAGCAGATGACAAAATAGAGTTACAGTGATCAACAGTTTCAACAGCTGAGTGCTCTGAGATCAGGCAGGAGAGACTGTCAAGGTTAAGATTCTTGACATTTCTAAAACTAATGACCCTTGTTTGAGTACCACTTAAATGTGGAACATTTAAATTAAAAGTGAGAAGCTTATGATCACTGATACACAAGTCACTACTATCTAGTTGATCAATGTCCACCCCAACAGAACATACCAGATCAAGTGTGTGACCTTTATTATGAGTGGGAAATTTCACGTGCTGAGTCATGTTAAAACAGTCTAATGCATCCATGAAATCAACTGTTAGATTACTATTAGAGTTATCCACATGAATATTTATGTCTCAATCATTGCTGGACAAACAGCACTAAGAGATGTAAGTAGCTCTGTGAGTCCAGTAAAAAAAAGAGGATTTGGTTTTGGAGGTCGATATATGAGCGCAATAAGGACAGGTGAAACACCGTTCACTTTAAAAGCAATGCACTCAAATGATGATACACAGGGAATGGTAATTTCCGTGACATAAAACTTTAATGCCAGTCCCAGTACAGTAGTATGAACATTCCGCCGTGATCCTCTGTGTGAATATTTCGGCCGACGTAAAAGCCAACATGATTTAAAGTCTTTTGAACACAGACGTCCGGAAGTAAATAATGTTCCAATGAGAGAAGTTCAGCAAAAGAGTACCTTATCATGATGAAATCCAACTGTTGTTGAAGGACCCGCTCTCCACGAAGTCCAGACAGGGTCAAAATAATGATGATGATGACAATGCAAAGCAAAGGAATCCGCATGATAGGAGAAGCAAAATCTCTACTGTTTAAAAACAAACAAATGAGGTAAATTAAAATACGTACGGAGAAACGGCAGCCAACGTGCGCTAGCGTTCTCTCCACCATAAGTGCTTCTTCTTTACTAAATAGCATTGCAATCTATAAGGCATCAGAAACACCTTCGTTTTTTGGATGTCTATTTTGTGTTTATTTAATGTATTAATTTAAGTATATAAGCCTGCATATAAAACATCGTGAAAGGCACACCTGAATTTGACAAATGTTCTAAAAAGTTCAAAAATCGGTCCTGTCAGATCTGAATGTCTATAAAACGTTTTAATCACATGTATCTCAAACAATAACGCATTTGTGGACTAAAGTAAAAAGAAAAGTGTTTTAATTTAGCACAACATATTTTATTGTGAATACTACATTTTTAAAAAATGCATTCCCATTGTTAAACAGCTACTATTAAAACAAGAAAATAAACATAGTAGAATGTGGTTAAGTCTGATTCTGTGGCAATGGCATTTTCTCTAACATTTTTACATGTTAAGCATCCATTAATCAAACAATAAAATAACAAAAGTACCGGAGCACAGTGAATACATATGTAACTATTTTTAGAGTCTTTCAAAAAAAAATAAAAAAAATAAATAATATTTCAAAATGTTTACTCTCATTTTCTTGGTCCACGAACACCAGCTCTTCCAGGAGTGAGATTCATGTCTTCCACCATTATCATGCTGCAACATGAGGTGATGGTCGTGGATGAATGGCGCAACAATGGGCCTCAGGATCTCGTCACGGCATCTCTGTGCATTCAAAATGCCATCAATAAAATGCCCCTGTGTTCGATTTTCCATAATATACGCCTGCCTATACCATAACCCCACCGCCACCATGGGCCACTCGATCCACAACGTTGACATCAGCAAACAGCTCACCTGCACAACGCCATACATGCTGTCTGCCATCTGCCCTGTACAGTGAAAACCAGGAATCATCCGTGAAGAGAAAACCTCTCCAAAGTGACAGACGCCATCGAATGTGAGCATTTGCCTACTCAAGTCGGTTACGACGACAAACTGCAGTCAGTTTGAGGCCCCGATGAGGATGACGAGCATGCAGATGAGCTTCCCTGAGACAGTTTCTGACAGTTTGTGCAGAAATTCTTTGGTAATGCAAACCGATTGTTTCAGTAGTTGTCTGGGTGGCTGGTCTCAGATGATCTTGGAAGTGAAGATGCTGGATGTGGAGGTCCTGGGTTCGTGTGGTTAGACGTGGTCTGCAGTTGTGAGGGTGGTTGGATGTACTGCCAAATTCTCTGAAACACCTTTGGAGATGGCTAATGGTAGAGAAATTAACATTCAATTCACGGGCAACAGCTCTGGTGGATATCCCTGCAGTCAGCATGCCAATTGCACGCTCCCTCAAAACTTGCGACATCTGTGGCATTGTGCTGTGTGATAAAACTGCACATTTTAGAGTGACCTTTTATTGTGGCCAGAGAGTTACCATGTTAAAGTAGGAGTGAATGTGTATTCAGACATCTGGAAAGAAAATGGTTATACTAGAAGTAAAAGAAATCCTATGGAGCACATAAATATCTGGAAGGAAACAGAGCAGCATATGGTAGGAATGGTCCTTACTGTTATTCATCAACCAGGACATATTAAAAATATGAATGAGATGGCAGCTGGAAACAATGAGGTTAAAGATTAAGAACAAAGACAGACCTAATAACAAAGAAAGATATAATAACAAAAAAAGTAAACCAGCATACAGCAGAATTAAAAAAAAAGACATCTGGTCTACAAGATCTTTGGTAAAAGGTGACTAAAACAATACGAAAACAGGACTCTTTAATTTACTTTTTACGTAAAAATGATCCACTGTGTTCCATGTGGCCTATTTATATATTACTTGGAATTTTTTTTAATTGAATTTTTAAACATTTCCTTGTTTATGCAGTCTCACCATAATTGGTGAAAAGTCTGATAAGACTTTCCCGCCTTCGCAGGATTTCCTAATTCCGCCACCAGGTGTTTCCGATTACTGCTGTGTCGCATAGTAACGGTGCAAGAGGAGAGCTGACGAGAGGACAATCCTGCCAGGATAGGTGGAGCCAGAATTGCTCATTTTTGTTTTTATGTTTTACGTCATAATGGAGGAGACCAGGCTTAGCCAAAACCGAGGCCAGGTAAATTAAACTGGTTTGCTGCGTCCTTTGTCGGATTACAACTTTAAATGCAGGTACTGTCTTGGAGCTTACTTGAATAATGATACATATGAAAAACTACAAAATACACACACACAGCAGTTAAAATGCTGACTGATATCTTACAAAGTTGCGATTTTATGTAGTTTGTCTTGACCATGGTGATCATATGTAGACAGTTTTGCAACCCGGATTTTTTTAGGCAGTTAACCATAAAAATAAAACTGAATTAAAAAAAATAGAGCATACAGGTGCTGGTCATATAATTAGAATATCATCGAAAAGTTGATTTCACTAATTCCATTCAAAAAGTGAAACTTGTATATTATATTCATTCATTACACACAGACTGATATATTTCAAATGTTTATTTATTTTAAATCTGATGATTATAACTGACAACTAAGGAAAATCCCAAATTCAGTATCTCAGAAAATTAGAATATTGTGAAAAGGTTCAATATTGAAGACACCTGGTGCCACACTCTAATCAGTTATTTAACTCAAAACACCTGCAAAGCCTTTAAATGGTCTCTCAGTCTAGTTCTTTAGGCTACACAATCATGGGGAAGACTGCTGACTTGACAGTTGTCCAAAAGACGACCATTGACACCTTGCACAAGGAGGGCAAGACACAAAAGGTCATTGCAAATAAGGCTGGCTGTTCACAGAGCTCTGTGTCGAAGCACATTAATAGAGAGGCGAAGGGAAGGAAAAGATGTGGTAGAAAAAAGTGTACAAGCAATAGGGATAACCTCACCCTGGAGAGGATTGTGAAACAAAACCCATTCAAAAATGTGGGGGAGATTCACAAAGAGTGGACTGCAGCTGGAGTCAGGGCTTCAAGAACCACTACAACCAGACGTATGCAAGACATGGGTTTCAGCTGTTGCATTCCTTGTCAAGCCACTCTTGAACAACAGACAGCGTCAGAAGCGTCTTGCTTCAAAAAGGACTGGACTGCTGCTGAGTGGTCCAAAGTTATGTTCTCTGATGAAGTAAATTTTGCATTTCCTTTGGAAATCAGGGTCCCAGAGTCTGGAGGAAGAGAGGAGAGGCACACAATCCATGTTGCTTGAGGTCCAGTGTAAAGTTTCCACAGTCAGTGATGGTTTGTGGTGCTATGTCATCTGCTGGTGTTGGTCCACTGTGTTTTCTGAGGTCCAAGGTCAACGCAGGTCAAGGTCAGCATTCATGCTTCCTGCCGTTGGGCACATGCACCCAGTAAAGCTACCAGGAAGTTTTCTTAATTGAGCACTTCAAAACCCTGCTTCCTGCGTTTTGCTGACCAACTTTTATGGAGATGCAGATTTCATTTTCCATACCAGGACTTGGCACCTGCACACAGTTTGTCCGCTGAAGCTACCATTAAAATCTGGTTGAATACTCAGGAGACATGAGAGTATAGAAAGCCTGTTCTTTTAATTGGCCAGAAAACAAATATTCTGTGATAAAATAAAAAACAACGCGCATGTCGGTTTCACGGTCTACCTTCTAATGCGACCACGCCCCCGGCGCCGAGCGCCTGCTTTTGAGATTCTTAAAGCGCGCGGCTGTTGACCCCCCCCAGATGACCGCAGCGATAGAAAATCTGTGGGGTATTGTGAAGAGGAAGATGCGATATGTAATATTACAATAAGATGTTTTTTTTGTAGAAAAGCAGAGAATGATGACAAAACAATCAGTTTTGAAAGTCAAGCTTTGTTTGTCTAATTCCCAACCCAAGAATGCAGAAAGTCCGCTTTTTATTTATTTGCCTTTCTTTGTCCTGAAGGCCACTATCAGAGCAACCTGGGCTCTTATAACACCCTACAAGCCACACAAAATTACCGAATCCATGCCACTCCTACACTTCTTCATTAATTAATATCCTAATCTTCTGAGATGCAGGCTTAAGTGATATTCCTATTTTTCTGAGATACTGAATTTGGGATTTTCCTTAGTTGTCAGTTATAATCATCAACAATTAAAAGAAATAAATATTTGAAATATTCTAAGATCTGAAATACTCTGTGTGTAATGAATGAATATAATATACAAGTTTCACTTTTTGAATGGAATTAGTGAAATAAATAAACTTTTTGATGATATTCTAATTATATGACCAGCACCTGTAGTACAGCTTAATGTCCAGCGGCAGCTGTGACAGCTGAACAGTGCTCTGTTTGACTGGTCCGAGTCCTTCAGATGCAGTCTTTCATATAGTTAGCAATAATTTATTAATATTTTGACAATAAATGTTGTTACTTTCATTTTCAAAATAATTCGTTATAATTCAAAATAACATTCGTTAAGTATACTCGTACAAATATAAAGTTCTACTTTTTTTGTTTTTTTTTTCTCACAGGACAGCAGTACTACAAAAATATGGTCTTTTACAACATGATGCATTGTTGTAGATTAAAACAGTATATTTACTAGGCATCTTTAAATTTAATAACCTTGAATATATTTAGAAGTAATCTGCAACATACACAGTAGTGCAGCAGTAATATTAATGAATAACCATCTTGACGAATTCTTTTTCAGAACAATACTGTATACCTTTACTTTTACCTTTAAAACCTTAAGTGTATTAGAGTATGCAAGATAATACTTTTACTTAAAGGATAGTTCAGCCAAAAATGAAAATTCTGTAATCATTTACTCACCCTTAAGTTGTTCCAGGTTTGTAATTTTCATTTTTGGGTGAACTATTCCTTTAGCGAAGGTTTTAAATATGACTAGTAGTTTTTCCCCAATGTGGTAATAGTAGTTACTAAAAGTAGTTTACTAAAGTATCTTAATATTTCTTCTACTAATTACATTGTCATAGCTCTAAACAATTTCTCTTTTCCTTCTTTCCCTAAATCAGACCAGACCCCTGTACTGCAGGATAAAGCTGAATGTGCCAGTGCTGGACAGGTTTTTAATGGTTTTGTTCTGAGCAGGGAGGCCCTGACTGTGCTGCTGGATCTTCTGAGAAGTGAACACCAACAGTGATGGGTACCACAATCCAGACCCTGGTGTTTCTCTTCTGTCTGCCAGTGGTACAACATACAGAGTGGACTCCAGAGTGTTTGACATGTGCCTCGTTCCACTGTCACCATACTGTCCACCGAGTCATTGCTGGTCATTAACCAAGAGATTTACCTCCTGAAGACCCCAGAACACATGGAGGCAGGGCTGGGCTCAAAACCGATGTTATTTTTCTGATGTTAAACCTAAGCTATGTTGTAAATAGGTGTAAAAAGTACTTTCAGTTATGTATAGAACAATTTATTTTAATGTGTAAAAAATATTTACAGGACAAAAAAATAAACATATAAAAGAATGTTTCGTGAAAAAATTATAAGCTGCATTAAAAAAATTAACGATGTACATAAGTACTTCTCTTTTATTTACACATGTGACTATGCAAAACAAAAATACAAAATATACAAAAAGTACTCAGGCTTATTTACAAATAAATTACACAGAAAAAATTAATAACATTTCATTTTTAACTTGCATCACAAAAATAAACTGCAGAAATTAAGTTGTTTCATTGACAACATGACATTTAAAAAAGATATTGAAAAACTGTAATGTACCCATTTTTTCCCACTGTTTTCTCTAGGCTAATGAATGTATTTGTTAAGCATTCTCTCAAGCAGAGAAGACTTGCGCTCTTCTCTCTCTCTCTCTCTCTGGAGTTTGATGTCCTCCCTGAGCAGCTCCACCAGCTTCCACTCATTCCCTCACCTGTCCCAGAACACTTAGCAAATAAACCATGCCTGTTAACAACAACAGTACAATGAATTTCAGCAAAAATGTGTCTATTAACTTTGTATTAAGTCTTTCATCAGTAGGCTTACTTTCGCCAGAATAGTACTAAAACAAGAGAAAATGGAAACACTTATGGAAAATATAAAGACCGGTTTGCAATCTTAACATTAGAAAATATGACAGCAGAACATGCATACAAAATAATGAAGTGCTTAAATTTGGTTAAAACATTTGTAGACATCTCTTGCATGACTGCACTACAGAAACACAACAAAGAGAAAGTATTGCCTCATATAGTTTCTGTCTAATTGTTTGTGGGCTTTATGTTAAAAAAAACTGGCTTTTAACACGCTGCTAGGTATTTGAGTAAATGAAAACACAATACTTACATTTCAATGTGAATTCCTCCACAGAACTCTCACCTGCCATGTTCTTTGAATATAAACACCGTCGTCATATGCGCGCACGTGATTCTGGGATATAGTAGGGTGCGAAGTGTCTATACGATGTACACTTCATTTTCATGGGAAATGAAGGGCGCATTTGAAGGGCGAAATTTGTCAGCCTTTGTCACGCCACAGTGACACATTCGCACTTCAAATGCGGTTTTTGTCATAATAATTCATGTAAGGTCGTAAGAAAATGTTTTGTTGTATTTTTATAGTAAGACTTTTGATAATAGTTGGGTAAATGTATACTGGGATTGAAATACCAGAACAAAGGCTAATAATGGATGAATAAAAACAAAAGAATAATGATAAAAGAATAATGCGGATAATGACTCATACCTGGCCGATGTGTGAAAGGCTCATTTCGTGAGAAAAATAGAATCACGAATGAGGCTGTTTGCAGAACCAAACATGAGAAGACAGCACACAGGAGAGCTTACAGAGGTCATAAAACAATTTTATTAGCCTAGTGGTAATGGAAATGGTGATGGAGAACAAATATGTTACCAAGAAAGAGTTGAATTTCCCAGGCAAGGTGAAAGTGACAAGGAAAATGGAAATATTAGATGCTAGTTTGGAATTTGCAAATTGATGAAGAATGATGGCTAAACAGAATAACAAAAAAGGTTGGCAGGGTGCGATGTTTGCCTATAGACTTCTGGAAGAGGGCAAGCCCTCAGAAAGAGAAAGGTGCAAAGTCTACACATAAAAACTTGTTATGGAAGGTGAGACAGAAGATCTACAAGCACACAGACTGACCCTGATAGTCAAGGTATTCATGAATTTGAAAGTGAAGTGAAAGTCGTGACATTTGTCAAGTATGGTAACCCATACTCAAAATTGGTGCTCTGCATTTAACCCATCCAAGTGCACACACACAGCAGTGAGAAGTGAACACACTGTGAACACACACCCGGAGAAGTGGGCAGCTATACATCCAGCACCCGGGGAGCAACTGGGGGTTCAGTGCCTTGCTCAAGGGCACTTCAGCCATGGGTTTTGAGAGTGGAAGAGAGCGCTGTTCATTCACTCCCTCCCACCTACAACTCCTGCCAGCACCGAGACTCGAACCTGCAACCTTCTGGTTTCAAGTCCAATTCTCTAACCATTAGGCCACATAATAGAGAATACAAAACTGACCAAACACAAGTAAACGTAACTGCTACAGAAACTGGAATAAGAAAGAAACCTGTAACTAAACTTCAAAAGGAGAATGCCAGAAATACTTTACAAAAAATACATATACAATGTATGAAACCCCTGTGAAAGGGAAAGATCCGTTTCCATGGCCAAACTGGCACAGTAAGACAAACAGAACAGCAAAAGTCATAATAAAACCTGGCACCTATTCTGGTCAGAAAAAGACCTTATACCAAATAACTGAATAATTACAACAGCAAAAACAAAAAAATGAGGAATGCCCAGAAAAGAATGCAATTATCATGCACATCTCATCAGTAAATCCGGTTCTGTGATTAGTAGTAAATCTCCATCACATGCTTTCAGATGGAGCAGCATTTACTACACAGAGCCATAGTTCACTGACAAGCTACGTAATATCACATTCATAATCGCAGATGATACATCGCCGATAATGAACACAATATTGCATGGCTTGTCAGTTAATTATAGGAGCAATAATACTAGGTATAAATGCATTGATGGAAACAAAAGGAATAACGGCTTTGGTTGTAACCTACATGGTGTTTTTATAAGCTCCAAGGAAACCTGAAGGTTATGGGGTAAAAAAATAAATGTTGGATAGAGGCAGAAAATAAAGGATATTTAGAGGGAAAAATATACATTATCAAAATAAGATTTTTCATATCAGTTGATGCTGATAATTATCACAATCAATTTTAAATCTTTAGGCACATCTTTGCTCCTAAGCAAAAGTTGTAGAAACCAAACAGCTAATTGTGGTTTTAAACTACTCTTTATGGTCAGAACATGACAAACACAGCACGGTTTTGAATTCTTTACACTTTTCCAGTCATTTTTCCTAAACAAAATAAATAACAGAAAAATGTATTTCTTAGTTTCTGCATGTTCTAATAAGTGATATTCTGTAGTCTCTTAGAAATGCACATTTGACAGTAGCTTGATTTGACAGTAGTAGTTAGGAGTTAGGATGCAGATGTACATTTATGTTCATTATCAAAAATAGTAACATCTGTAAAAATGGTAACAACCTCATTTTTATATGGTGAAATGTAATCATTCTGACTGTTTTGAGTTTTATTAAAATTAGCCATTGTTCTTCCATAGTAGCATACATTTAGGGCATGATAACCACAGTTAAAACCACAAAAATAGCACCTCAATACCATGGTAAAAAGTTAACTATATGGTGCTGTTTCATTCTGCTTGCGGCGCATAAACATTATATCGAACATTTTACTCTTGTTATTGATTTATTGAGAAGAATTATATCACAATAATATCCCTACTTCATGGTATCAAGCCCTACTTAGGCTTGATTTGACTATCCTTACCCTACCTGAATAATCATAGGTTTAACGGTGTAAGATAAAAGGACACACCAAACAACGCCTTTCAAAACAAACACATAAAACAAGCCCAATGGATGCACGTGCGACTTCTTGAACACATTCTCAGTCATGTGACCCTGTAATTACATTATTAACGTTGGGAATTTTACGTCATTAACAAAAATGCCTTACTTGATGATAACTGAAGAAACAAAATAGAAGAGTGAACGACTTTACTTTATAAACCACTGCGACAGATTGACAGCCTGTTCCACACCTAATATTTAGTATTATCAGGTAAACAAAAACAAAAATATATATTGGTACATTAATCACTACTATCTACGGGAATCAGTTCAGGTGAATGTGAAGTATGAAAATGAGACGTTCATAAACAGAGCTGCAGTTATTTGCATGCTACCATTAGCTAGCCTCATCTCCAATGACCTTCTTTAACTGTGTAAATATACCAATAATCGTAACCTCTGAGGTGTCATATACTTACTTCATAAACTCATATTCGGAGCCGATAAAAAAAAACAAACAAAAACACTTTAACTCACGTTTGAAATAGACAGAAGCTTGTAACCTCTGAGGTCTCATATACTTACTTCATAAACTCATATTCGGAGCCGAGAAAAAAAAAAAAAAAACTTTAACTCATGTTTGAAATAGACAGAAGCTTGTCAAGGGTGGAGGGGGATCAGTCTTCAGTGCGGGTCTAATGGCGCTCCGGGAGAAGATGTAAGTCTAGACTAGTACTTTACTCCCGGAGTTAATGAAAATGTGTTTTTTTTTGTTTTGTTTTTTTTGTAAGTAGTTTGTTACTAGGACTGTGACCAAAAACCAAGAGCTGTTTATCTAGTTATCACAAGTGTATTTTTTATATTTTTTTAGAATACTTTCAAAATGCATTTTATGTACTTTAAACTATAAACTATAAACCTCTGTTATGAAAATAGCAATTACTGATATAAACAAACACAAGCACACACACATAGATGCATGATGAGGACATGTGGTCAGCCTGAATAAGTCACAGTTAAACATTGTTCATAATCTGGATGTCTGATAACAAAAAGCACCTTCGTCACGTGAGAGATACAAACTCACTTGCTCAGTACATTCATTGTTCAGCTAACAACAGACACTCATACATGACAAAATTCATCACCACACAGTACATCACATGACATTTTTAGGTTTCCATGTCTGCTACGGAACTCTTCATCCTTCTTCCACCATCTGATGTCTTTTAGTGAGATAATGACACTTCAATGTCGGAAACCTGATTACTGGGAGCACAAGTAACCCAAATGTCCAGATTATATTAGTGTCATACTATGACATCCTAAAACTGATGAATGAGTTTATAAAGCAATACTGAACTAATTTAGCTTCAAGCCTAAATTCACCATAAAAGGAAATAATTCACATGCATGTCATTCTGAATGAAGAAGGGGAATGCAGAAAGGACAGGATATTTGTGGGACACTAGGTTATAATCTCACTGTTTCTATTTCTGAATGAGAAAACAAGCCATTATTAAACACACATTGTTAAACATGTTATTAGTGCACAATAATAAGGACCAAATGCAGCTTGCACACAGCCAATCTAGAAAGCTCAATTTATATAGACATGGCTCTATAATAAGAAGCTGTTCAGAATAAAACTGTAGTATCAAAAATGGTGTACAGTTATCGAAAATATAAATGAGACTGACATCTTTTACTGCATATTAAGGAAAGGAATGTCAGTGTGACAATCTGTCCTGTTTTACTGTCCACTTCTATTGGGAGACAGGAAATTGAATTCCTTAATTGGAATCACTAGGTTCAGATTACAGCCCTCTTCTTGCTTGTTCACTGCAACAAAAGCTTGTTGCACTCTAGCTCTCATTGCATTGACAAGTCGACATATACTTTGGGAGTCTTTACTGCCCTGAGGTGAGTTGAATGTTTCTATATTGCTTTTTACTGAATGATTCTGCTCTGACATTAAATTATGCAAGTTTGTTGACAAACCTTAAATCATTTTACACTGAAAATAAAAAAATATAAGAAATCACATTTTGCATACACGAGAAAATTGTGTGGGATTAAAATCAAGTAATAAAAAAGTAAGTGTAAAGAATGAGTGCAAACCCAACTTTAACCCACTAGCTATGTGCATTGGTTTGTAGTTCTAAATTAAAAAATAATAATATAATAAAAATTATATAAAATTTACTTTATTTCTTTAAATGTTTCCTAAAATATATCTGCAATTACATTTGCATTACATCCTCCTTGTAATTTACTTGCAATGTTCTTACAATGAACTTATTTTTTTTCAAGATCAGTGGGATTTATTTATTTATTTAGTACAGCCACAAAATATTTAACAAAATAAAAATACATGCATTCAAAAATGTATACAAATATGCTGTCTTCATTTGTGATTGAAAATGTTTTTTATAAATACTGAAAAATTTAATTCATGCATTAGAATGTCAAATCTGTACGTAAAAGTTCTTTGCTAGAAAATATATCTTTAACCAAACAAGAAAGATGGTTTGTTGGTCTTAGCTGATTTAAGTTGGTCCCATAGCATGGTCAAACTGGTTTAAGCTGTTTTAAGCTGGATAATGCAATATTTTGCAGGCAATTACTATTATAAGAATATTGTGTTAGGCAAAGATAAATGTGTCTAATAATAATGAATTTACTTGTAATTGTACTTACTTGGGTGTTGGTCCTATTTAATGTGAATGAATTCAGTAGTAATCAATGACATCACATGATCAAGGTCACCTACAGTAAACTTCCGTGTCACCAGGGAGCATAAATGAAAAAGAAAAAAAAAGACAGCTTTACAATAATTACACAATGAGACACAGAGTGATTAAATCAGGCAAAATCTAATTATACAACTAGGGACATGAGACATATTCCCATGACAACTGGCTATACACACAGCATGCTATACTCATTATGGCCATAAGTAATTTTGAATCATTTTAAATATGTGCACCTTTGGAATGTGTAAAGGTTGTCAAATCATTGTGTATGTTAAAAATGCTGATCCTTAGATTCTATTTGTATGCCTTTGAAACATGCTTGTAGAGTCAAACTACATTTCCAAGCCACACTGAGACTTTTGTGCTGGACATAAGCCACTTTATTGAGCCACGTAATGAAATTATTGAATTACATATGACAAAAATAAGTCACGTGTCACATGTACCCTGAGAAAGCGCACTATGTGTAATCATTCAAACATGGACTTAAATTTAAATCAGATGACACAACTGCATTATGTGGTCTAAAGTTTTATGTTTCATCCTCTACTCTACAGGATGCCACTACCTGATTATCCTATTCCAGAACTGGATGTTACGCTCCAGGAGGCTAGCCGCGTGCTTCAGCTCACCTTAAATCCTGACCAATACCAACGCTATGAAACTGCCCTTCTTCAGCAGAAAGATGCACTCCAGGAAGTTCAAGAACAGCTGAAGAAATGCGTCTCTGGACGTGAGAACTGGGTGACCGAGGAATTTAAAAAGCAGCTGCTCTCCTGCTATGATCCCCTGCCCAATTCCACTGCTGTTCCTTCTGTCCTGCCCTCCTCTAAGCTGAAGGGGGAGTTTGCACAGATAGAGCGAGCTACAGCCCTGCTTTGGGCAGCTGCTAAGCTGTACAGTGAACCACGGCTGGTAGAAGGGGATATACCAACTGAGCGAACACAACAGTCACAGGTTTTTGCTGCTAGTCGCCTACCAGGCAAGAGCCAGGATGAGCTTAAGGTAAAGCTTTGGTTCAATTATCTTTAATTATAATAAACTTTCAATTTTAAGATTCTTTAGCAAAGTAACTTTTAGAAATGCTGACTCAATCTTAATGACATACTTTCTTGGCCTTATTGTTCCAGACATACCAAGACAGCCTTCATGCCATATTGACCTGTCGAGGGGGTATATTTCCGATTAAAATTTTATGGCAACCAAGTTCAGGAGAATCTATTTCTCCTTTATCTCTCAATGACATCTATGCCCAACTGGTGCATGCAATGAGTCACCCAGCAGCAGCCCCTGAACAAGACCCATCCACTATTTGTGGTCTGTCTTCTCTTCATCGCCAAGCCTGGCATTCTGTGAGAATGGAAATCTTAAATGCAGGGGGAGAAGCAGCGGTTTCTCTTGAAATGATGGAGAGGGCCATTCTGGCTGTTTCCCTGGAAGACAACCCAGCACCGGCTGATCTTGCAAATATGCTCAATGCTGTCCGGCTAGGAGAGAAAGATGGGAGGTTTTTGAGATACTATGATAAGGTATTAAAACAAATTAGGATGCTTATAATTACCACTTTATAATTAGTACTGTGTTGCAGGACGCTTACGTTCCCATGCTAGTCAGAGTTTTGCAAGATTCAGAATTGAAGAATTCAAGCCTATAAATCATCAAACTGCAAAGCTTTTTTTTTTTTTTGACTTTTAAAAAAAAAAAATCAAATGAATTACTTTGCATTTCAAAATAGTTTTCAGTTTTACATATACATTTTGCAACATGTTTGCAAACAAAAATTCCATTGAAATTCAAAAACTATATTCGGTTCTGAATTATGCACAAACTGTGATGATTTCTTTAACATGCATTTATTATTAATGCTAAATCAAACTAAACTGTCTGTAATGTTTAGATATGAATGGCAGAATGGCATGACTATTTACCATCTTCATCAACAGGTGGTGAACTTGGTGGTTTTTAAAGATGGCCAAGCAGGCATGTTGTTCGAGCATAGTGCCCTGGATGGAATGGTAGCTGGACTTGTCATTGAACGCCTGTGGCAGCTCTCAGAATCAGAAAACATAGAAATGATAAAAACCCAAACCAATGGTTTAGCTCCACCCTCAAACAATGGTTCCCTTCATCCTAAACCTCTGAGAATGCCACTGGATGGCATAACAATGCCGAATTGGTCTCTTTCTAGCCTTCAACAAGATAGCCAGTCTGTCATGACTTTTGAAGTTTCATCTTACCCAGATGCCTTCACCACCTTACGGGGCCACAGAGGTTTATATGATGCATGGATTAATTTCACTTTGCAGCTATCCTTGAGGCAAACACTTGGGGATGCAGCTACTAGCCTTATCATGGTGACACCTACTCACATGCGTCACTTCAAACATGGCCGCTGTGATCCCACATACTCCACAACTGTGAAATCTCACCAACTTGTTACAGCACTGGCATCCTGCATTGGCCCAGACAAGGTTCCCCGGTACACAAATGAGCTTTTCAGGCTCTTTCACCTTGCCTTTTTAGAGCACAAAAACCTCATTAAAGCCACAAAACTTGGCCATGGTGTGGGGCCTCATCTGGCAGCTCTACGCAAATCTATGTATCAAGATAACCCACTCAAAAACTTTCTTGTCCCTTTTGGATGCCCTTCAATTTATTTGACTGGATCAGATCTGATGGAGGGAGTTGAGTGTGCTGTAGGTAACGTGTATGCTACAGACCAACTGGCAGTCATGTATCTAGGCAGGAAGGACAAAGTACGTCTAGTGCTGAATGGGAAGGGTACGTTCACCAACATCCTGGGAAATCTCAAAGAAAAATTTGAGCTCAATCTAAAACTAGTAATGCTTCTGGCACTAAGGTATGCCATTGCTGGGCAGATGGGGGCCATTGAATGTCTCCTGCAAGACAATGAAGAAAAACTAGTAAATGGATCTTCAGCAGATGATGCAGTCAAAGCTGTAGAGCAAAAAGGAGACAGCAAAATCATGAAGCCAGATTTCACTTTAGTGATTCATGGCGGGGCAGGAGAGGAAATGATGTTGAATGAAAAGGTGATTGGAACCATCGAATTTGCCCTTCAAACAGCTCTAACTCTTGGAGCACAAGTTCTTTTTCAGGGAGGTAGTAGTCTGGATGCAGTACAAAGAAGTGTAGCTGCATTGGAGGACTGTTTCTTGTTTAATGCTGGCAAGGGATCAGTATATAACAGAGATGGGGAGCATGAAATGGAAGCCACAATTGTGGATGGACATGGAAAGAACTCTGGATCTGTGGCTTGTCTGCGAAGAGTGAAAAACCCAATAAAAGCAGCCCGATGTGTAATGGAAAAAAGTGTGCACTCATTACTGATTGGAGAAGGTGCAGAAGAATTTCTAGACAGTCTCAGAGAAAAGGAAACTACACTGAAATCAGAGTACTTTGACACTGACACAAGATACAAGGAGTTGCTTATGAAGTCAGGTGATGGCAAGAATAACCATCCTCAGACCGTAGGTGCAGTTGCACTGGATAATTTAGGCAAGTTAGCAGCAGCCACATCTACCGGAGGTTTAGTTGGCAAGTGGAAAGGCAGAGTTGGTGACACTGCTATAGTGGGGGCAGGAATATATGCTGATGAGAAACTGGCCGTGACATGCTCTGGTGATGGTGATGCTTTCTTACGCCAATCAGTTGCTCACAAAGTAGCCAGCTTATACAACCTAAAGGTTACAGTCTCAGACAGGCTTGTCGGGAAGTTATCCATAATGATCTGGAGGAAAAGTGTGCAGGAATTATTGCTGTGGACCATCAAGGTGAAGCCGTTATTGAAACCAATGCTGGGGTCATGTTTGTTGGTTCAATGGTCAACGGCATTCCTCGAACTGAAGTTTTGAGACCTATGAAGGAGTTTTCGAATGTGATTTGGGAGACTAATGAATTGGTAGCTCACCTACAGCCTAATCCTTTGACCCCAGGAGCCACTATTCTCACTCGAAAAACCATTAATGGACCTAGAAGCATCTTTCAGTTAGTGTTATCTGACTTTGTGGCAATGATGCAGGGGGCACGGACTGTTGCCAATCTACTTTGCGAGAAACTTGGTGTGCATCGCTGTGCCCTTGTGTCCATGCCAGAATTCGACAAGCCAGCTTACATCAAAGTCTTGCCTCTCCATGGTTTAGAACCAAACTGGAAGCCTCAGCTTGCTGAAGAAATGGAGTTCAATCCTTATGACCCTGGATACTGTAGCTCCAAAAGTGGTCCAAGATGTGAAGATATACATCTTGACCAGGTGCAGGCAAAGATTCGCTCTCAACTCCCAACACCCAATGCCCCTTCTTGCTTTGACTTCCATGGGGATCCCTCTGATGGTGGCCTTTTCCCCCGCATTATCCGTGGTGAAGAGCAACAGTGGCGTGTCTGGGAAGACAAAGAACATGTAGCCTTCCTTACTCCTTTTCCAAATACACCAGGCTTTACAGTTCTAGTGCCAAGAGAACCTCTTACCAGTGACATCTTCCATCTGAACGAGAGTAACTATACAGCCCTAATTGTGGCCACACGAAAGGTTGCTCACCTTTTGAAAAAAGGATTGAATGCCCATGGTGTAGCTCTCATATTTGAAGGCTTTGAAATTGATTATGCCCATGCCAAACTGATCCCATTAGTTCCTCAGCCTAATGCCTTTAAACCCCCAGCCGTGGCTTCTCAGTTCTGCCCAACTTATGCAGGATATGTAACATCGGCAGATGGCCCCCCAGCTAGCAAAGAGGACTTTACAGAGATCCACACCAAGATCACAAAGACTACTCCCCCTCAGTCCTGGAAAGACCCCCAGACTCATGCTGCATCAGCCATTAGGAGCAAATGGTATCGCGATCTATTTCAAATCCAAAACACCCTGTTTCATAGCACAGTAGAGTACTTCAACAACAAATGCAAGTATGCTTATGCACTGACACCTATCACAACTGACACAATCTCCTCTCCAATGGGTCTGGGGTCCGATTCTGAGCCTGTGTTTGTCAACATGCTGGGCCAAGATGTATATCTTGCGGACTCTATGCAGTTTGTTTTAGAGTACTTTATGAGGTTTCACGAAGGTCTTCCTGGGGCTTACTACGTGTCACCTAGTTTCAGAGGGGAAGATCCTGATGCTACACATCTCAACCAGTTCTACCATGTGGAATGTGAGCTCCTGGGCGACATGAACATTGCCATTAGTATAGCTGAAGGCTATGTTGCCCATTTGACTCAGGCAATGCTAAAGCAACATTCCAGCATTATCTTAAACACAGCTGGCACACTATCTCATGCCCAAGAACTACTGAAGAACTTAGAAAAACCCCTTCCAAGAATAACCTTGGATCAAGCCATTCACATTATGCCTTCCTCTGATTGCCTTGAATGGGTTCAGGAGGGACAACCGCAGTTTGGCAGGAAGCTAACTCGAAAGGGAGAAAGAGTTCTAATTGAAAAGTATGGAGGTGCTGTTTGGCTGACAGAAATGGACCATCTTGGAGTGCCCTTCTACCAAGCATATGTTGAAGGCTCAGGCAGGAGCAAAGCCAAGGCAGCTGACCTTCTCTTGGGATTAGGGGAGACAGTAGGGCTTGGGGAACGTCATTCTACACCTGAAATGGTACGAGAGGCCTTACAGCACCATGCTGTACCAGAGGACTCATACAAATGGTACATCAACATGCGCCAAGTCATCCCTCTTCTTACAAGCGGATGGGGTATGGGCACAGAGAGATACCTATGCTGGCTTCTGCAGCACAATGATGTCAGGGATATGCAAATCATACCCAGAATGAAAGCCAAAAAGTTCATGCCTTAAATGGTATATACTTGTCCTCAATTGTTATATCTTGTGCAAGAATTTTCTACAAACACAGGATACTCAGTAATTATATTGACAGTAGTAGGGTTATAGCTTGATATATAAAGCATAGAATAAATGGCAAATATACTCTCAAGGATTATAGCAAAAATAAGGATATGAAATTTGAAATTGAAGTTATGCTGTAACTACATTACATTTAAGACTGCTAAATGTTTGATTTTATGAGAACAGAACATTTTATGTTTTTGAGCTGGGCTTGGTTGACAGTTTGATTTATACAAATGCTGCGATTCTTTTTCTCTTTCCTTGTTTTGTTCAACACTTTCTTAAAATATCATATGAATACATTACAAACTGGCTTGCTGATTTATAAATTGATTACAAAACACTTTTATATCATTATTTCAAAGTATAATAATAAAAACCTGATGAATTACCCTTTGTGTCTTTTGATTGTTTTTAGCATTAAACTCTGAACTCATTAAACTCAATGTTCCCATGAAGAAGCTTGTCATGGCCTTACAAAATATGTGATAAACTCAATTCTTGTCAAGCAGCTGGTCAAATATTTTAAATGCAAATATTTTATCTTTCAACTGGTGAACAAGAGAGCACATTAAACACAATAGTAATCAAATAGATGTTTATTTATGCTGACACCATAACAGAATGAAAACCTCTAAACAGATAGTGATCAAGATCAATGGGCAACAGATATTCCCTTCTGTCACATTAACTATTCAGGCTAAAACAGGATTAGAGCTGTGCTAAAACCTTTATTACAGACTATGTAATTTTATTCTCATAACCAACACTTACTCCCACAGAGCTGCAAACCTTGTGACAACCTACTAAAAAAGTCTCACAAATTGACAACAACACTCAGATAAAGAAAACAGTGCCTCGTTCTCCAACTTATACAAGTCACACAGGGGCAGTGTATAACCAACAAAGCAAAAATTTCGGTCTCACTTTATATTAGATGGCCTTATTTACTTGCATCTAAATTAATAATGTGTTACAACGCACTTATTGTGTACATACATGGTTTTACATGTACTTATATTTAAAAAGAATACCTGTATAATTAATTTCTGTAATTATATGTATAATTATACTGTTGACCCATCCCATACACCTTAACCCACTCAGCTACACCACACCACCAAACCTGTCCCTAACCTTACCTGTATCCCACATCAACAGCAGCACAAGTCTTTTGCAATACAATATGAACAGAGCAAGTACATTGTGCTTATTTTTTTTCTCATGTATGTCTTATGCATTTCTATACTGTTTAGGAAATAAGGAAATTTATGTTGGATTAGAGTAAAAAGTCACATCTATTCATTTATGTATCGGTCAAAAAATGCTTACAAACCTTTCCCCTATGCCTATGCAAGCATATCATAAGTGCTTCTTCTTTACTAAATAGCATTGCAATCTATAAGACATCAAAAATACCTTCACTGGTATCAAAATACAATAGAAATACTGTTGCAAAGCCATGGAATTCACATTGTTTTACCAAGATAAATCCTAAAAGACAAAACAGAAAAGAAAAAAGCGATTGTATCACCAGGGGGCACCCGGATTTGAACCGGGGACCTCTTGATCTGCAGTCAAATGCTCTACCACTGAGCTATACCCCCTTGCGGTACAAAACATGATTTCTGTACAATATATTGGCATTGCTGTATGCTGTATCTAAAACACAAACAATGATTGTAAATCTTAATTTAAGCAGGCCAGAAATTATTATTGATATTTCCCCTTTCCCAGTGCACAAAATATCACACCAACGTAATATGTGAGCTCTTGCTTCGTTGCCCGGTATTTGCAACAACGACTAACGCTGAGCGAGCGAGTGAGAGACATGGCTGCTCAAGCTCGAGCTCTCGTAGCGGCGCGATGGCTCGCGGACGCTGTCAAAAGCAACCGAGTGGGACCAAATCTGCGGATATTAGATGCATCTTGGTATCTACCGAAATTGAAACGCAATCCCAGGGCCGAGTTTGAAAAAACTCACATTCCCGGAGCCTCGTTTTTCGACATCGACGAGTGTTGTGACAAAAGCTCCAAGTTTGATCACATGCTGCCTACCGAGGGCGAGTTCGCACACTATGTGGGTAATCTGGGAATAGGTAACAACACTCATGTCGTCGTTTACGATGCCAGCGACTTCGGCTCGTTCGCTGCTCCTCGGGTGTGGTGGATGTTTAGGGTCTTCGGGCACAGCTCGGTGTCGGTTCTGGACGGTGGATTTAAGAACTGGTTAAAGGAGGGTCATGCAGTTACCGAGCAATATAGTAAACCACAGCGTGCCGAGTTCAAGGCGTCCTTTAACAAGTCCTGGGTCAAAACTTACGAAGACGTTTTGAACAATATTAAAACCAACGCTTTTCAAGTAGTTGACGCCAGAGCCAAAGGAAGATTTCGTGGGGTCGAACCAGAGCCGAGGGAAAGTATGTTGTCATACCTTTACACATATTCTCTGTAAAACAGTGTAATATTGCCTACTAGTTATGATTACTAAGGTAGATTAGGTCTGGGAACGTATCTATCCATTTACTCTTTTGCAAAGACTTTGCACTTTGTGCATTCAGTCATTTTCACTGATAGCCTTTTAATTCTCTGCAGTAATACAACAGATGGTAACGTTACACAGTGCCATTTCAACATACTTTTTTATCATTATTATACATGCATTTTGTGACCACATTCATAAAGATTTATAAGTTATCAGTGAATTACTCTTATAGAATATAACACACACTGAAGATTTTATGTGCCTCACGGTAAGACAAAAAAAATGCAAAAGGGCCTTTAGCTGTTTTTCTTTCTCTTAGACATTGAGCCTGGTCATATTCCTGGATCGATCAACATGCCCTTTCCTAGCTTCCTGGACTCGACATCAGGTCTAGAACTTCCCGTGGAGGAACTCAAGAAGCTCTTCCTGCAGGCTGGAGTCGACATGGAGAAGCCCTTCTGGGTCACCTGTGGCTCAGGCGTGACAGCCTGTCACATCGCCCTCGCTGCTCACCTGTGTGGCCACCCGGGGGTCTGTCTGTACGACGGGGCGTGGGTCGAGTGGTTCACTAAAGCTGCAGCTGAACATGTGATCTCTGAGGGAAAAGGAAAACAGCCATGATGAATGGTTTCTTAGACCCTTACTACACCGTTCCATTGGAATAAAGAACGGATGACTAATATAATCACAAGAGTTTCCATTGTAACCAAAATTATTGCATAAGATGGCCTTTAAGTACTGCACTATTCTACTACTAATGCCTTATACAGTCTATTGCATATGCATTAAAGCCCCTTTTCTGGTTTAAATAAGAGTTATATAAATCTAGGAAGAGAGTTACAAGATATTTTGTTTTACCAATTTATAAATCAGATGTACTAATAAATACAAAATACTGTAAATTCAGACGGCTCGTGTGTTGTCTGCTAGTGTTTAAAAAAAAAAAGCACTACACCCATGAGGGGGCATTTTCATATTGCCCTCACTATTAAATAATCTCAATTTACACTCTGAAAATGTACGCCTTTGATGGACGCCTATAGTCGACTCTGATATTGCCTGATGGTCCTGAGAATAATAACAAACAAACGCTACTCCCCGTCTCACCTCCTTCATGGATAACCGTTGTTTGTCTATTTCCCCGACGTTTTAGATAAAATCTGGATGTAATTTTAAACCTATTATACGACCAGCTGTGCACATTCACTTGGATTCCGAATAAAAGCTTTTATAATCAAACGCTAGGTTGTGTCGCGAGGTTTTTTCCTCGCACGTTTGGCTCCTTTTAAACGTTTCCCGTTTTTATCCCAGAGGTCGGTTTTTTTTCCACTGAAACAGTTTTGGATCGTCTGGAAAGGCATTTTAAACATTTATTTAAGGTAAGACAGCGAATGCAATTGACAACTAGTGACATTTGATGCTAATGTTGGGGTGATGTACGTAAGCGCTGAGAACTCTAAAAGGCGTTCACCTTACTCTTTATGCGTTCTGTCTAATAACGTTATATTCATACGAGCCCTGTTATAATGTTTATTTGCGTCTTTACGGACGCACCAGCGATACTGTTGACGGTGTATATGTGTTTTCTGTCCGCAGGCGGCGCTGTTGAGTCATGTCTGGAATCGCTTTGAGTAGACTGTCACAGGAGCGCAAAGACTGGAGGAAAGATCATCCGTTTGTAAGGGACGCACAAATACACATCACTCAAATGTTTGAGCGTAGACTTGCAAACTAATTCCGAATACAATGACTATTTTGAGCTATGGTATTGTGGTTGTTTCTCTGTAGGGTTTTGTGGCAGTACCAACCAAAAACCCAGATGGCACCATGAATCTCATGAACTGGGAATGTGCAATACCTGGAAAAAAGGGGGTTAGTATCCTTCTGAGCAATGTTGCACCCATCTTTAAATTATGTTTTAGATCAAGTTACACAGAGCTCTAAACAATGTCTCAGTCTGTATGTTTGTTTAGGGTATTTTTTTATGCTTAACATTTATACTTGCATACTCTCATACTTTTATCACGCTTGTAATCTTTTCACTTATTTTACTTTTATTATCCGTTTTTTAGCATAAATTATGCATTTTATGTTTTGATATAACATCTCCATCTAACATGCATGTGGACAAATGGAAATCCATGCTCTCTTGGATTAGTTGATAGACGCATATCATATATTTGAACTGTGAACTGAATAATTTTAACATCTGGATCTGTGTTTTCTGCATCCTGTAGACTCTTTGGGAGGGAGGACTGTACAAACTGAGAATGCTCTTTAAGGATGATTACCCGTCTTCACCACCCAAGTGTGAGTTTTCTATTCTATGAAAAATGGTTAAACCTTATGTAGTGCTTATGCTGGTCACTGCCACTACACTTCCACATGTATTTCCTGTATAGCTCTTCACTGGTGCGTATAGACACTGAAAAACTGAGAGATAACTGTGGTAAAGCTGAACAGTATGTTTGACTTGTTCATTTTCTTCTCAGGCAAGTTTGAGCCTCCAATCTTCCATCCAAACGTCTATCCTTCAGGTACAGTGTGTCTGTCCATACTGGAGGAGGAGAAGGATTGGAGACCAGCCATCACCATCAAACAAGTATGCAAAAACACAAACGTGTGTACTGTTCAAAAGTTTGCAATCAGAAAGATGTTTGAAAATGTTTTTGGTGTTCACCAAGCCTGCATTTATTTGATCAAAAATATGGTGAAAACAGTAATACTGTGAAATATTATAACAATTTAAAATAACAGTTTTCTACTTGAATGTATTTTAAAATGTAATTTATTCCTGTGATGGCAGAACTGAATTTTCAGCATCCTGACTTGCTGCTTCAGAAACATTTATTTTTATTATCAATGCTGAAAACAGTTGTGCTGCCCAATATTTTTGCGTAAATCGTGATTTATATTTTTCAGGGTTCTTTGATAAACATGACGTTCAAAAGATCAGCTGATTTTAATTTTTACATTATAAATGTCTTCTTTACTTTCACTTTTGATCATTTCAATGGATCCTTGCTGAATAAAAGTACTAATTTTCTAAAAACAACTTCCTGACCACAAACCTTTGAATGTGTGCAATTTATCCATTATGATATTAACAATAAAGATCACAGTTGCTCATAAGGTTAGACACTTGAACAAACCTTTTAAGCAGTAAGCTTTTGTATCTCGATATGTTGTTGTGGCTGTAGATATTGTTGGGCGTCCAGGAGCTCCTGAATGAGCCCAACATTCAGGACCCAGCGCAGGCAGAGGCCGGCACTGGTAGTGCCTAAATACACCTGCACGCTTTATATATGATTTTAACAAAATTGATCTTATCTCTCTCTCGCAGTCAAAACAGGATGGACAAAGAAAAGCACGTGATTACTATTTCATCTGATACCATGCCTACAAAATTGATCTTATCTCTCTCTCGCAGTCAAAACAGGATGGACTATGAAAAGCGTGTGAGGGCACAAGCTAAGAGATTCGCTCCTACATAGAGTGGCACGTGCACAGTCTTAGAAAGAAATTCTGCACAGATGCCATTCTGATGCACCAGAATCCTTCACCACTCAAAGAAAACCCCCAAACTGCAGTAGAGAGTTGAAATAAAGATTTGTTCAAGCTGGCTTCAGCAGAGAACTGAATGAGAATGGGTGCAAAACAATTCTAAGATGAAAACAAGTTAATGTTGGCTGCTGATCACTGACCAGTGTTTTATATAGTGATTTTGTGATTATATAGTGTTTTGTTCAGGTTTTTTTTTTTTTTTCTAATGAGGAAAATGGTTGGTGATCAGTCGCTAAGAAACAACTTTTACACAGAGCAGAGATGGTAAAGGTTTCTGTGTACATATATATTATACTATATATATATATATATAAAAAAAAAAACAATATATATATATATATATATACACAAGTATAAATATATCAAATTATTTACTTTTATTAACTTTTTTACCGTTTCATTATACTAATTAAAATAAGTTGCCATAATATATGTAATGGGTTTGAAAATAAACGAGTTGTTGTTGTTTATCTAGTATGTTTATAACAGTTTCCTTTTTCACCTGTATCATCTTGTGGTTTTTTATTTTTGGCTGTCGTTATGATGCTTTGCCATGTTTGTGTGATGTTTATTATGCGGTCACAATTTGTAACAACTGATACTCTGTAGAAGTCAATTATTTATTAATATCGCAGGGAGAGTTTCACCCACACCAAACAAAACATCCCCAACTGCCGGTCGGTAGGTAGGTACAGACTTCCTCTTACTTTAACTATCCATTAGTTAGTCTAATTCAGCTTGATTCTCTTTGGTTTCAGGAAGTGTGTCCAGTCACTATTTGATATCATTGGCTGAAGTTCTTAAGGACTCATAACAGCAGGCAAACCAAAACTGGCATATTTTCATGAAGCATCAGCAGTTTTATCAAATTACTAAAGTGCTATGTATGTAATCAAACTGTTTTATTCCAGCCTACTTGGAAATTTAAATCTGCATCATTTGTCTGTATCATTTGCTTTAACTTTAGTTACCAAGCTGATAAATTGTACTTACTGATAGAAAAATTAGAGGATGACCACCATCAGCAAATCAGAGAAGAGGAAGGAGAGCGGCAGTCAGGTAACTTGTTTGTAATCCAATGTTCAAAACTAATCACTAAGTTGAAATGCTGTTGCGTGAGGACTACTATGCAACTCATATCATCACACAAATGTGTATTTATGTGCATGTCAGGTGTGCAGAGTGCACTACCCGCAGGTTCTTACGCTTTGTGCTCCTCGCTACTCCGATAGAGGCACAGACTGCAGAGCTTAATATGATGGGCCACTCTCTGCGTGCAAACATCTTCCCAGGTGTGTCTTGAACACATAGAAAAACTGCATCTTTTTAGTATATTACATAACTGTCTATTACAAATCTTGTACTGTATGTGTCTGCTATTAAAGGGCCCCCAGTTGTGTGGTTAAAGACTCAAATGCTCATCCTCTACCAGCATTTATCCTTGATCCAGAGCACTGGCACGGCCACAAAACAGACCACTTAGGTAGGCTTGAAGATTATAATCCTATTCTTTCATTTCTCATGATTCTCTATAAATCAGTGGGACCACAAGATCTAAAAAAGTAAACGTTATTTATTATATAAATGTATTTATTATTATTGTTATTTAATTTTCTGGATTCTCAAAAAGGTTGTATTCTTAAAGCTTCTAAGAATCCTCTCAGAGAGCTCCTAATTTAGCTTAAAAAATTTATCTTAATTATTATCTTAAGAGTGATTCAGGACCAATCTGAGAGCAACTGAGAGAAAACAAAAACTTTCATCTTAATGAGAAGGCGGGGCTGACCCCGTTGCTAGGTATTACACATTCTTTTGAAGACTGTGATGGACTGTGTGGTCCACGATGAAAAAAAAAATTGAGTGCTATTAAATAGGGTCTATTTGTTTCCTGTTTTACCCTAATATACACACACATATACACTAGTCAGCATTTGAAGTGGATCAAAACCTTTCATCAAAGTTGTCCTAAAAGCTAAAACCAAAATGCATTCTTGTCTTAGCACAACTTTGATGTACTTTTTTGATCCAATTCTAATGTTGACTACTATATGTATATATGTTTGTGTGTGTGTGTATATATATATATTTATTTCTTTTAATTTTGATGATTATAACTGACAACTAAGGAAAATCCCAAATTCAGTATCTCAGAAAATTAGAATATTGTGAAAAGGTTCAATATTGAAGACACCTGGTGCCACACTCTAATCAACTAATTAACTAAAAACACCTGCAAAGGCCTTTAAATGGTCTCTCAGTCTAGTTCTGTAGGCTACACAATCATGGGGAAGACTGCTGACTTGACAGTTGTTCAAAAGACGACCATTGACACCTTGCACAAGGAGGGCAAGACACAAAAGGTCATTTCAAAAGAGGCTGGCTGTTCACAGAGCTCTGTGTCCGAGCACATTAATAGAGAGGCGAAGGGAAGGAAAAGATGTGGTAGAAAAAAGTGTACAAGCAATAGGGATAACCGCACCCTGGAGAGGATTGTGAAACAAAACCCCATTCAAAAATGTGGGGGAGATTCACAAAGAGTGGACTGCAGCTGGAGTCAGTGCTTCAAGAACCACTACACACAGACGTATGCAAGACATGGGTTTCAGCTGTCGCATTCCTTGTGTCAAGCCACTCTTGAACAACAGACAGCATCAGAAGCGTCTCGCCTGGGCTAAAGACAAAAAGGACTGCTGAGTGGTCTAAACTTATGTTCTCTGATTAAAATAAATTTTGCATTTCCTTGGTAAGGACCATGGTATCCCTGTTCTTAATTGGCCAGCAAACTCGCCTGACCTTGTGAAGAGGAAGATGCGATATGCCAGACCCAAGAATGCAGAAGAGCTGAAGGCCACTATCAGAGCAACCTGGGCTCTCATAACACCTGAGCAGTGCCACAGACTGATCGACCCCATGCCACGCCGCATTGCTGCAGTAATTCAGGCAAAAGGAGCCCCAACTAAGTATTGAGTGCTGTACATGCTCATACTTTTCATGTTCATACTTTTCAGTTGGCCAAGATTTCTAAAAATCCTTTCTTTGTCTTGGTCTTAAGTAATATTCTAATTTTCTGAGATACTGAATTTGGGATTTTCCTTAGTTGTCAGTTATAAATCATCAAAATTAAAAGAAATAAACATTTGAAATATATCAGTCTGTGTGTAATGAATGAATATAATATACAAGTTTCACTTTTTGAATGGAATTAGTGAAATAAATCAACTTTTTGATGATATTCTAATTATATGACCAGCACCTGTATATATATTAGTGCTGTCAAACGATTAATCGCATCCAAAATAAGTTTTTGTTTACATAATATATGAGTGTGTACTGTGTATATTTATGTATATATAAATACACACATGCATATATTTCAGAAAAATGTTATATTTATGTATTAAATATTTATATATAATGTATGTAAAATATATACTGTATGTGTGTGTATTTATATAAACATAATAAATATAAACAGTACATACACACATTATGTAAACAAAAACTTTTATTTTGGATTCGATTAATTGCGATTAATCGTTTGACAGCACTAAGTAATATTTATATTACAATATATATATATATATATATATATATATACTTTATATAGAAAGTATTCATAATCCTTAAGAGGTGAGGAGAAGAATGGCAGATAATTGCAAAATGATGATGATCAAAGCTTGTCACATCAAACAAAAAAGATTTTAGACTGTAAAGGTGCTTTAGCAAAATATTTAGTCAAGGGCAACAAAACACCAAGTTTCTCCATTAGGGCGATTGGGCGACACACCAAAGCACGAAAGTAAGGGATTTTTTTTCTTTCACATACAACCACAGTGTTACGCTAGCTTTCACTATTATAGACTGTTTGTTCTGCCTCTAAATAGTCCAATCAGCGTTGAGTCGCGTTTCTTGTAGTACCGCCCCTTTTTGGGTGATTTCTGTCAGACTCAGAATCGCCCTGAGTGCTCTCATCGACTTTCATTCAAAAATCATTTTTTTCGAACTGCAGGTACTGCAATGCAATCTCAATGAGTTCTGGGAGGGCTCGCACTAATGTGCTTTCGTCATCATGCGTAACCTTAACTTTTCCAAGGATTGGTAGGAACAGTGGCATCCAACAATATTTAAAAACTATTTTGAATTTTAACAACTATAAAAAATGAAAAACTGCTTTAATATCTTTATCAAATATGAAAAACGATGGGGAAAAAAACAGAGAGACGGGGACAGCTAAGTCAACTCGAAATCAGGTGTCAGTTGAACTTGATCGACATCATGGCGAACGTTAACTCAGCGCAGATGAAGTGAGTAATGTAAGTAAGCATTGTAATGTAAGGGAGCAATGTAATATAATGTGATATAAGTGAGTAATGTGATATAATTGAGCAGTGTAATAAAAATGAGCTGTGTAATAATATAAGTAACATTTAGGTTGTAAATGAGCAGTGTAATATGAGTGAGTTGTGTAAATAGTGATTTATGTGACTTCAATTATTTTTTATTAAACTGATTTTGAAGTCAGATGTTTTTTGGAAAACCACATCCTGGCTTCAGTCTTCATTTGCTGCCGAATTGTGTTAATACGCATATCGAAACATAAGGAGAGAAAGAGATTGATTGTTAGAGTCAGATTATTTTTAATTAATACTATTATAGTTCAGTTTCCTTTACATTTTTAACTAGCTGTTAATTTATCAGTTGAATGGGTGACCTATCCTCATTAATACTGCAAACATACCCCACCCCCGAGAGAATTTGCAGAAGCCATCACTGGGTATGAATACTTATGCAATATATATATTTATAAGAAATTTAAGAAGTTGTGACTTCTGGTTTTGCTTTGTCAATATGGTATATGGAGTGAAAATATTAAAATAATTAAAAAAAATTAATACAACAGAAAAGCAACATAAAATTTTAAAAGAATGAATGTGTATGAATACATACACAAATAAATATATACATATATATATATAAAATATGTGTGTGTGTATGATGTGTGTGTGTATGATCACACACTGATTAAAAAATGTATTAGACCACCTGTAATAATAATAAAATAATAATAAATAATAATAAACAACAACTAACAATTAACAAATAAATAGGCTTTATTCACACAAAATAACACAGAAACTTGTATATTATGTATATTATATATTATATTACATTATATTATATATATTTTATTTTATTTATTTTATATATTTAGGGGTTCAAGCACGCAGTGCTGAAACCCTATTGTAATTGTTAGGATTTTTATTATTATGATTATTATTATTATTATTATTCTTCCGCCTTAAAACTGAACGTGCAGCCCAAACTGTAAGGCCTAGAGAGCTGAAACTTGGTCAAAAGGTAGTAGTCTTGCTCGCTACTCAGGCGCAAAGAACCGGCCTAATTGGCCTAACGGGGGCGCTACAGTGCAAAATACAAAAATTTCAGACATTTTTGGCCCGCAGTCGTAAACCGTTTGACGTAGACTCAAAAACTTTACATTGTTGTAATCCTTGGGTCAGTCCGAACAAAAGTGGAGTCCGAAATTTTTGCTCTGCGACGCACGGTTTTTCCGCAAAATTGAGTTATATCTGAAACCTACTTTTGCGAACTAGTCCTAGGTTTTTCACCCGATCAGAACCAAACCACTGCAGAAATATTCTCTGGACACTCATTATCAATAATTATCAAAAAAAAGTTGAAATTTTGATTCTTACGCGAAACAGGACGCCAAAAAGCATCTATGCTAACGTTAGCCAAATGTTATTTTAGCTATAACTCCTGAATGGAATGAGATATCTTCATCAAACTCGGTACACACTTGTATAAGCTCAATCTTTGGTCAAATAAAAAAAAAATTGCGCACCTCTGCCACTTGGGGGCGCTATAAGACAGAAAAAAACACATAAATAGCTATAACTAGGCAACGGTTGGTCCGATCGACTTGAAAATTGGTATGCAGTTTCTTTGTCTGAAGGGGCAATATTGTCTATGAGGACATTCGCGTATCTCAAAAAACATGGGCCGCCATTGGCCAATGAAATTTAAGCAACTATTAGACAAGGTTAACGGAGGTTGATCGGAACGAAACTTGGTGGGGATGTTCGTCTCATGGCCCGAAAGGTCTGTAAGAATTTTGAAAGAAATCGGCCACTAGTTGGCGCTAACGAGTTTTTTGGCTCTGTGATCACTAGGTGTTTCACATATCCATACAATATGGATATCATTTGAAAGATCTCCTCATAATGCACAACTTTGCCTCAAGAACCATTACTGTCAGTCAAATCGTTCATTAATTATTCATAATTATGTTAAAAACATACTTTTGCGAACTAGTCCTAGGTTTTTCGCCCGATCGGAACCAAACTACTGCAGTAATATTCTGTGGACTCTCTAGATCAATAATTATCAAAAAAAAATTTAATTTTGTCCTTTGGTTAGCTATAACTGGGTCATTTTTAAAAGGGGCGTGGCCAAACATACCCAATAGCCTATAAAAACCTAAATGAAAACTCAAAACTTTATGAAACTTGGTGGAAACATGTATCAGATGACTTTTAACAAGCATACAAAGATTCATGGAGATCGGACCATAGGTGGCGCTATAACAGTTAAGAGGGCATCAAAAAACACAAGATTTCTACAGAAAATGACCTCAAATTGTAGAACATGTTCATATATTCACACAAACACTAGATCTTCATATCTTAAAATAGATCTCCTCATTATGAACAACTTTGCCTCTGGGCCTAATGCTGTCAATCAAATCGTTCATTAAATATTCACAAATAAGTTAAAAACTTACTTTTGCAAACTAGTCCTAGATTTTTCTCTTAATCTCGATCAAACCACTACAGAACGATTCTCGGGACTCTCTAGATCAATAATTATCAAAAAAAAAATTTAATTTTGTACTTTGGTTAGCTATAACAGCTTAATTTTGAAAAGGGGCGTGGCCAAAATACCCAAAAGCCTATAAAATCTAAATGAAAACTCAAAACTTTACGAAACTTGGTGAAAACATGTGTCAGATGACTCTGAACAAGCATGCAAAGTCTTCATGGAAATCGAACCATAGGTGGCGCTATCACAGTAGAAAAGGCCTCAAAAACAAAAGATTTATATGGTAAATGGCCTCAAATTGGTTTGAAAATGCTCATATATTCACACAAACACTAGATCTTCATACCATATGATAGATGTCCTCATTCTGAACAACTTTGCCTCCGGGACCAATGTTGTCAATAAAGCTGTTAATTAAATATTCAAGATTATTTTAAAAAGTTGCTTTGGCAAACTAATCCAAGGCTTTAAGCTAAAAATCAATAAAACCACTGAAGTACAATTCTCTAGACTCTGAAGGTCAATAATTATCAAAAACATGTTGAACAATTGCATTTGGACAACTATAAACCAGTAATTTTTTAATATGTTCTTTTCATAGTGTACACAAAGGCCTATTAATACAAAAAAGAAAGCCCACAAATTATCAAAACTGTGTAAAATTAATGCATAATTTTCATTCTAAACAAGCATGCAAAATTTAAGAAAGATTGGGCAAAAAAATAAACACTATAACAGTTATGTTTAAAAACACAGTGTTGTTTGAGTAAATGCATTTTATAACCACTAGATGGCAGCGAAAGACCACTAATGGTCTCATTCAGCTAAGTTAAACAGTACTGTTCAAAGGTTTCATGAATTCATGCCAAAACATTATAAATTTAACTGTTATAACATTTTAAATCTCATTGAGTCAACGTTTTCCATTTTGTTCATACAGATATATCAGTTTTTACAATTTGGCCACATTATGATTACAGTTTAACCTGAAAATGACATCTAAACTCTTAAAAAGAGAAGACTTGCAATAAGTTTTATTGTCACCTATCACTTATTTCAAATACCTATATCTGCAACAAAATGTGTGTGCATGTATGTGTGTCTTTGTATATGTGTGTGTGTGTGTGTGTGTGTGCATATGCTTATAGAGTATTAATATATTAGTCTAATAATTTACTTTCAGTGTGTGTGTCTGTCTGTTAGCCTGTTCTCCATTTTGGATGTGTTTAACTGTCATCCATACATCCAGGTTGGCCAAGACCACCTGAGAGGCCTTAATGTGCTTGAAACACTTTCAAGTTGTTCCCAAAGACTTGCTTTATTTTTTATTTTGTATGGCCTCCATTGGCCGTGATTACAGCTTGCACTCTTGCTGGCATTGTTTTTTGTTATTGACTTCCAAATAGTTTCTAGTTGTTCCCAAAGACTTGCTTTTGAAAAAAACTTTTGTGTGAACTATCTTTGAATCCATTAAATGCCAACAGTAATTATATTTTAGAATTAGAAACACTACTATGACTAAATAAATTACAAACTTGTGTGAATTAACTATTAAACATAAAAAATGATTTTGGTAATCATCAATACTGTTAAGGCCCCGATATACTTCAAACGAAGTTCGTTTTCGTTCTTTGTTTCGGGGCAAAAAGAAGTTCGAAAAGGCTGAGCGACGGTATACTGTTAACAAACTTTCCAACACCCCCACGCTACTGGAGGTGGGGTGTAGATTAATGTAAACATGTGTCACGACTCCCGCGTGTATCCCCTAAACAAAACAACGTTGAAATGAGAAGTGTAGGCAATCTAGGTGTGAGACGGGGCCCAATGATCAGAATATTATAGACAAAAGAATAATGTTTAGCAGCAATTCAGAGTCAAGTTTTATGTTTGCAATACTAAAGAACCATTCCATAATCAGTCCCTTATGGGAAGTGTGAATGTCTCATAGTCTGAAAACTTTAGCATGATGTGGGAAAAAAATATTGGAATCAGTTTGTTGCTTTATTTTATTAGTGTTCAATTATTTTATTAAACTGGATAAATTGTTTTGATAAAAACAAAGGTTTATTATTGTATATTCGTTTGGCATTTCATTTACTGTATACCCTTTAAATTCGCTTATTGAAAGAACAACAGCAGCAGTATGGTGTAACATTTATTTGAAACATGTATTTGGTACTTGCTACCTTACATCTTTACTTTATCTTTACGAACTTCATTTTGGCCTGATTTTGTTCGAAATTATGTCATATCAGTTCGTTCTTTGATTTCATTTGAAGAATATCGGGGCTTTTAGTTTAGGGCAGCTGTGGCACAACCCGTACATTGGTGATGGTGGTCTAATAAATTTGTTAAGCCCTGTATACATACATATATAGGTTGTGTCTAATAAGATTGTGCAGGGATCATGTTTGTGAACTAGAATCTAATCTAGCGTCTTAAGTCACTGTCATGCATTGTCTGCAACTCATTTTTTCTTCCTCTTCATCTTTCGACCATTTTCTTAAAAAAAACTCTTAAGCCTCTAGTAAGACCTCCTCCCAACTCCTAACACTTTATGACCTTAAGAGCTATTTTAGGGGTTAAGATATCTTGTGAATAACTTTTATCTTTCCTAGGATTATCTGTTTAATTGTAAGGGGAAATTTCTTAGAAATTTGTCACTACGAGCAAAATAAAATAAAAAATAAAAAAAAAATCATGAATATGGGCCCTGATCTTAATGTAAATGTCAGATGTCTGCAGAAATACACCAAATTTACAAATGTGGGTTAGGTATAAGTCAGGAGCTGATGAAAAGTGTGAAAATATTCCATAGAGAGAGCAGAGTACCATCTAGATTTGTAGTTGTAATCTTTTGAAGTAGGCCAGTAAACAACCACTTAGCAACAACTCCGTACACCCTAGTAACTGCACAGCAACACTAAAAACCACTCAGAATACTATAGCAACCACAAAATAACAGAAATTTAGTTTAAGTTCTGAAATAGAAGACTTAGAAATGGAATACACACACACACACAAAATTATAGGAAGTATTTTAAATGGCCGAATCTTCGCATGTTTTTCCTTCTCGTCTCGCCCCCCGGAGTGAAGTGGACAGAGCAGAACTTTCTCGACAAACGACTGCATAAGCTGCTGAAGGAAATCGAGTTCAAGGGTGTGTCCCAATGAGCCCGACATTTTCGAAAACCACAGCAAATAAACAATCGCACCTTCAGAGATGTGTCATAACAACACCCACGCATTCTTGGCATATATATGTATATATCCACACGAGCCTCTGTATTCATGTGTGGACCCTACTATTCACACTCAGTTGCTAATTGTCTCACTTTCTGTGCCATTCATATCATGAAACAATTGCAGTGACAAAAACTGACCCTGCAACAGCTGATGGAAAATATAAGATGCTATCTGGTAATGGGTGTGGGTAAAATACTAGAGAAAAGTGTTATTTGGCACTTGATAACTAAATTCAGCTCTTACTGTAAAGTTGTTCCTTATATCGTTCACTGCAGTTAATTTACTTTTATGTACTGTATATCTGGAAATTTGAGTGTCCAAGAACTAAGAATTTATATTTCTGTTTTTTTTTTTTTTTTTTTGACATATAAACAATATTATATCTTTTATATTTTAATATGAAAAAGAACCTGAACTTAAACATAACCAGGCCATAAAAATGTCTTGTTACTGGCTACAGTATTTTGAAAAATATATTTGATTAAGTCACAATTAGCTGTACTTAGTAGTTTACTCTCTAAAATTAAATCATCAAAATATTTTCGAAACATCAAAGCTTTGCAACTATAGAAGTGAACGCTTCGTGAATGGTCAAGAAACTGAAACAAAAACTCTGATAATTCACAATTCTGACTGGTTTACTTGGTGAAAATAATTTCTTTA
Source organism: Cyprinus carpio (assembly GCF_018340385.1). Taxonomy (NCBI): domain Eukaryota; kingdom Metazoa; phylum Chordata; class Actinopteri; order Cypriniformes; family Cyprinidae; genus Cyprinus; species Cyprinus carpio. The sequence goes on along the minus strand of NC_056599.1, from coordinate 29,340,356 downwards.
GGCAAAAAAGGCAAACTTAATTAGAGAGGTATAAAATAACTAGTCGCTATGATGTGGAACAGTTATAGTGAAAAGTGAGTCATTTTCTTGAATGTTTGGGTTCATTTCATGTGCTGTTATTAAAGAGATAATTCACCCAAAAGTTAATGACATTAATCCCATTAATTACTCGTCATTCCAAACCCTTGCAATCCTTAGTTCATAACACAAATTAAGATATTTTTGATGAAATCTGAGAGCTTTCTGATAGTCCACAATGCATGTATGTGCTGCTGCTGATGCAGAACCTGCACGCGCTGCACCTTGTTTACGAGCATGCATGCACATGTATACGTCATGGTGCTCATCAAAAATATCTTCATTTGTGTTCTGAAGATGAGCGAAGGTCCTACAGACATGAGGGTGAGTAATGACAGAATTTTCATTTTTGTGCGAACTATCCCTTAAGGGGTTAGTTCACCCAAAAATATGCAGTGCATCCGTCCAAAAGAAGTTAAATAAAAAGCACCCATCCATAAAAAAAAAGTGTCTCACATGGCTCCAGGGGGGTGAACAAAGGCCTCCTGTAGCCGTCGATGTGTTTGTGTAAAAAAAAAATATCCATATTCAAAACGTAATAATCACTTGAATCTACAAACCCGATTCCAAAAAAGTTGGGACACTGTACAAATTGTGAATAAAAACAGAATGCAATGATCTGGAAGTTTCAAATTTCAATATTTTATTCAGAATACAACATAGATGACATATCAAATGTTTAAACTGAGAAAATGTATCATTTTAAGGGAAAAATATGTTGATTTTAAATTTCATGGCATCAACACAACTCAAAAAAGTTGGAACAAGGCCATGTTTACCACTGTGTGGCATCCCCTCTTCTTTTTCTAACAGTCTGCAAATGTCTGGGGACTGAGGAGACAAGTTGCTCAAGTTTAGGAATAGGAATGCTGTCCCATTCTTGTCTAATACAGGCTTCTAGTTGCTCAACTGTCTTAGGTCTTCTTTGATCTTCCTCTTTATGATGCACCAAAATGTTTTCTATGGGTGAAAGATCTCGACTGCAGGCTGGCCATTTCAGTACCCAGATCCTTCTTCTACGCAGCCATGATGTTGTAATTGATGCAGTATTTGGTCTGGCATTGTCATGTTGGAAAATTCAAGGTCTTCCCTGAAAGAGACGACGTCTGGATGGGAGCATATGTTGTTCTAGGACTTGGATATACAGTGGGTATGGAAAGTATTCAGACGCCCTTAAATTTTTCACTCTTTGTTATATTGCAGCCATTTGCTAAAATCGTTTAAGTTCATTTTTGTTCCTCATTAATGTACACACAGCACCCCATATTGACAGAAAAACACAGAATTGTTGACATTTTTGCACATTTATTAAAAAAGAAAAACTGAAATATCACATGATCCTAAATATTCAGACCCTTTGCTCAGTACTTAGTAGAAGCACCCTTTTGATCTAATACAGTCTTTTTGGGAAAGATGCAACAAGTTTTTCACACCTGGATTTGGGGATCCTCTGCCATTCCTCCTTGCAGATCCTCTCCAGTTCTGTCAGGTTGGATGGTAAATGTTGGTGGACAGCCATTTTCAGGTCTCTCCAGAGATGCTCAATTGGGTTTAAGTCAGGGCTCTGGCTGGGCCATTCAAGAACAGTCATGGAGTTGTTATGAAGCCACTCCTTCGTTATATTAGCTGTGTGCTTAGGGTCATTGTCTTGTTGGAAGGTGAACCTTCGGCCCAGTCTGAGGTCCTGAGCACTCTGGAGAAGGTTTTCGTCCAGGATATCCCTGTACTTGGCCGCATTTATTTTCCCTCGATTGCAACCAGTCTTCCTGTCCCTGCAGGATGAAAAACACCCCCACAGCATGATGCTGCCACCACCATGCTTCACTGTTGGGACTGAATTGGACAGGTGATGAGCAGTGCCTGGTTTTCTCCACACATACAGCTTAGAATTAAGGCCAAAAAGTTCTATCTTGGTCTCATCAGACCAGAGAATCTTATTTCTCTGTTTTTTAGCAAACTCCATGTGGGCTTTCATGTGTCTTGCACTGAGGAGAGGCTTCCGTCAGTCCACTCTGCCATAAAGCTCCGACTGGTGGAGGGCTGCAGTGATGGTTGACTTCTACAACTTTCTGCCATCTCCTGACTGAATCTCTGGAGCTCAGCCACAGTGATCTTTGGGTTCTTCTTTACCTCTCTCACCAAGGCTCTTCTCCCCCGATAGCTCAGTTTGGCCGGACGGCCAGCTCTAGGAAGGGTTCTGGTCGTCCCAAACGTCTTCCATTTAAGGATTATGGAGGCCACTGTGCTCTTAGGACCCTTAAGTGCAGCAGAATTTTTTTGTAACCTTGGCCAGATCTGTGCCTTTCCACAATTCTGTCTCTGAGCTCTTCAGGCAGTTCCTTTGACCTCATGATTCTCATTTACTCTGACATGCACTGTGAGCTTGAAAGTCTTAAATAGACAGGTGTGTGGCTTACCTAATCAAGTCCAATCAGTATAATCAAACACAGCTGGACTCAAATGAAGGTGTAGAACCATCTCAAGGATGATCAGAAGAAATGGACAGCACCTGAGTTAAATATATAAGTGTCACAGCAAAGGGTCTGAATACTTAGGACCATGTGATATTTCAGTTTTTCTTTTTAATAAATCTGCAAAAATGTCAACAATTCTGTGTTTTTCTGTCAATATATGGGATGCTGTGTGTACATTAATGAGAAAAAAAAATTAACTTAAAAGATTTTAGCAAATGGCTGCAATATAACAAAGAGTGAAAAATTTAAGGGGGTCTGAATACTTTCCGTACCCACTGTACCTTTCAGCATTGATGGTGCCTTTCCAGATGTGTAAGCTGCCCATGCCACACACACTCATGCAACCCCATACCATCAGAGATGCAGGATTCTGAACTGAGCGCTGATAACAACTTGGGTTGTCCTTGTCCTCTTTAGTCCGGATGACATGGCATCCCAGTTTTCCAAAAAAAGAACTTCAAATTTTGATTCGTCTGACCACAGAACAGTTTTCCACTTTGCCACAGTCCATTTTAAATGAGCCTTGGCCCAGAGAAAACGCCTGTGCTTCTGGATCATGTTTAGATATGGCTTTTTTTTGACCTACAGAGTTTTAGCCGGCAACGGCGAATGGCACGGTGGATTGTGTTCACAGACAATGTTTTCTGGAAGTATTCCTGAGCCCATGTTGTGATTTCCATTACAGTAGCATTTCTGTATGTGATGCAGTGCCGTCTAAGGGCCCGAAGATCATGGGCATCCAGTATGGTTTACCGGCCTTGACCATTACGCACAGAGGTTGTTCCAGATTCTCTGAATCTTTGGATGATATTATGCACTGTAGATGATGATAACTTCAAACTCTTTGCAATTTTTCTCTGAGAAACTCCTTTATGATATTGCTCCACTATTTTTTCGCCGCAGCATTGGGGGAATTGGTGATCCTCTGCCCATCTTGACTTCTGAGTGACACTGCCACTCTGAGAGACTCTTTTTATACCCAATCATGTTGCCAATTGACCTAATAAGTTGCAAATTGGTCCTCCAGCTGTTCCTTATATGTACATTTAACTTTTCCGTCCTCTTATTGCTACCTGTCCCAACTTTTTTGGAATGTGTAGCTCTCATGAAATCCAAAATAAGCCAATATTTGGTATGACATTTCAAAATGTCTCACTTTCAACATTTGATATGTTATCTATATTCTATTGTGAATAAAATATAAGTTTATATTTTATATAATATGAGATTTGTAAATTATTCCATTCCTTTTTTACTCACAATTTGTACAGTGTCCCAACTTTTTTTGGAATCGGGTTTGTAGCCTGCGCCAACAGTTGTACACAGAAGCAGCTCCGGGAGCATGGCGTATGAGGTCAGCGCTGCGCATGTGCCGGTGAGTCTCATGAAAATCAATGTTTGTTTAAAGGGGCAAAGGAAGCAAAGTTTCCTTACTTTAGCAAAGGAAAACCAGTCTCCTTTTGGTTTATATCGAAATCCTTGGACATTCTTCTTTACAAATCCTTGTTTTGTACTTCTAATTAGTGACCGTTTTTGTTTTGTTTTGATCTCTCCCCTGCGCTTCCGTGTTCGTCACTTATGAGCGGCGCATGCGTAAAGCTGAACTCATCCATCAACCACCTGGAACTGCTTCCATGTACAACAGTGAGCGCAAGCTAGATTCAAGTGATTATTACATTTTGAATATGGATATTTTTCTGACAAAAATGCATCGAATCACTACAGGAGGCCTTTGTTCACCCCCGGAGCCATGTGAGACACTATTTATTAAAGGGGTCATATGATGCGATTTAAATTTTTATTTTCTCTTTGGAGTGTTACAAGCTCTTGGTGAATAAAGAAGATCTGTAAAGTTGCAAAGACTGAAGTCTCAAATCCGAAGAGATATTCTTTATAAAAGTTAAGAGTCAACCACGCCCTCCTAAAATACCTAATTTAAACAAGCCCCCACATGTCTACGTCACGATGTGGGAAGATTTGCATAGCGCCACCCAAATGTTCACGCGAAGAAAGAAGGTTTAACTTTTATTCTCACTGTAGTATTGTTGTTGCCGCCACCATGTTGTCGAGACGCAGTGTGTTTGGTTGTGAAAGCGAAACTACTTTGTTTGGCCTTCCAAAAGAGGACGATATCTGCTTGGTCAAAGACTACAGCCGATCCCTTCACACATCTTAGCAAATACACCAACCCCCCACTTTGTATAATCCACAGCAGCACCACCTTTTATTAAGCCCGGGTTCGTCACATGTCCATTGTCGAATCCGCCGGCTGTGCCGTTCTCTAACCCGCCGGTCGTTCCTCACTCAAGCCCGCAGTGTGTGATGCTGTGTGACGTATTTTATGGGGGACTTTTCCTGAACCTGCAGACTAGCCTACAATGGGTCTGTGCTCAAAGGCTGTTTCTATAAAGTGGGGCACTTTCAACTTTGCAAGGACAGTCTGGTGCTCCTGACTCACAGCATGTAAGTACATGTTTTATATTTAAAGAATTTCCCACTGATGATTCAAACGCGAGTTTTGAGCAGTGTAGAGTAGCACTTTTTGTTTGTCGTTTCTCTGATCACAAATGCAGACATGGTTTTATGTTTACGCGGCGCGATACGCAACGCAACACGTAAAAACACAGTATAAGTCATTATAATCAGTAATTATGTCCCCATTGGATGCAACAAATGCCTCGTTTTGTAATGGGTTTTATTGGTTTTGACTCGTCGCGCTGGGACACGGCATCACAGTATGTTAAGGGGTGTAACATTTACTTCATTCGCTTGAGGCATTCCGCCAATCACAACGCACTGGATAGCTGGCCAATCAGAGCACACCTTGCTTTTCAGAACGATGAGCTTTGTAAAAAACGTTTCAGAAAGGCAGGGCATAGAGGAGCAACAATAATTTGCATGTGGAAAATGATGTGTTTTTTGAACCTTAAACCACATAAACACATTGCATTACACCAAATACACAAAATAATGTTCTTTTTAGCAGCCTCATATGACCCCTTTAAGGATGGGCACTTTTTATTCCAGTTCTTTTGGACTGATGCACTGCAACACCTGCTGAGTGCCATTAAACAGCTTGAAAAACTCTGGATTCATCTGAAAGAAGAAAGTCATATACACCTAGGGTGACTTGAAGGTGAGTAATTTATGGGCTAATTTTCATTTTTGGGTGAACTAACCCTTTAATTGCACTTTTTGTAGCCTTTGAAAAATCTTAGATTATTGCTATACATTTCTTGTAGCGTCTTGCAGTCTGGTCCGGTTTTGGATCCTGCAAGACTCAAACGGTAGCACCATTTTACTATTTGTACAGTTTAAAGTGTGCGGTGCATCAAAGCAACGGAGCTGTACACTCCATATGTAATCAGGGTCGCTCCAACCTTTTGTACACCACAGACCAGTTACGTTTTGAATATATTCTCACTAACCAGCTGGAGGGGAGTGGGGATATGTAAGTAGACTTGAAAGTGGAACAGTGTCGCCAGACATACTATAATTATCGTATTTGTACAATAATTTTGACCTCTGTAATAATGAAAAAAAAACCATATGTATGATAACCTCAGAATTTTGTGGTACTTCAAGTGATGGCAGTTGTAATCATAGGGCTTCTATATACTCATACACGAAATAGGCTCATTACACTCTAAATGGGCTTGTGCACACATCAAAGTGTGTTAAGAATGCAGGAGGGTACCCTGCTTTAAGCCAACGAGCACTATGTTACCGTTCCATGATGGTGCAAAAGGACCCCCTCAACATCTGTGATCAAATTTTACCGGCGAAAAAATTCGGGTAGTTTCAGAAGATTTGGCACACAGTCCTGCAGTGTGACTTCTATGACGAACGTCAAACTGTCTTTGCTTTTCAAGACAAGCCATGATCAAAATTAATCTTCTAAAATAAATCGTCTGCTAAAATTTCAGCCCCACGTGTAATGCAGCTTGCAGTCACTGAACATGTATGGGTTGATAATGCAAAACTCCGGACCAGTTTTCTTGAGCGCATCTGTTTTTAACATCTTGACTGTTGTACAGTAACTGATATTAATGACAACTGAGATCCCACAGTGTGACATAGTCATCATGTTCATACAGTCTGACAAGCAACAATCTTAAAGGACTATTAAAAATCGCACAGTGTGCGCCCGGCAAAGCAACTGTTAAAAATCATTTGAACTTGTGTCAGTATATCATAAATACACTGCCCGTCCAAAAAAAGTCACCACCTGGATTTAACTAAGCAAATAGTTAAGATCCTCCCATTGGATAATTACTGCATGGATGATTATGTTATGTTCCCAAAGAATGAGGTCAGCTGACTACCTGAATATACTGAATGATGGTTAATTAATTGATGGTTATTCCATCAATTAATTTTTTCTTCCCTGATGAAGAAATAGAGGTTTCTCCTCTATGCCCCGCCTTCTGAAACACTCTGAAAAGTGAGGTGTGCTGTGATTGGCCAGCTATCCAGCGCATTGTGATTGGCCGAATTCCTTAAGCGTGAGACAGAAATGTTACGCCTCTTAACATATTGTGAAGCCTTGTCCGGCCGGAGCGACGAGACTAAAACATAAAACCCATTATAAACGTGATATAAACATGATTTCCAGTCATGTTTTCTTTTGGAAGGCAAAAACAAAGTAGTTTCGCTTTCTCAACGGAACAATGTCACACACCGTGGCCTTGAGTGAGCAGGCATGACGAAGCGGATATCGTCCTCTTTTGGAAGGCCAAACAAAGTACTTTCACTTTCACAGTGAAACACACAGCGTCTATACGACATGGCATCTACAACAACAATACTACAACAAGAATAAAAGGTACGCCTTCTTTCTTTGCGTGAACATCTGTGCGGCGTTATGCAAATCTTACCACATACTGATGTAGATATGTGGGGGCATGTTCGAACGAGCTGTTTCAGGGGGGCGTGGACGAGAGTTAACTTTTATAAAGAATATTTCTTTGGATTTGAGACTTTAGTCTTTGTAACTTCACAGATCTTCTTTGTTCACCAAGAGCTTGTTACACTCCAAAGAGAAAGGGAAATCTGAAATCGCATCATATGACCCCTTTAAGATGTGTTGAGATTTATTATCTGTAAAATTGGTTGACACTGTTAAGTCAAGATATAAAACATAAAAGGGGAAATTCAAGCTTTTCCTCCATTTTTCTGAAGTTAAGCACTTTATTTGAACATACACAGTTTTCACATTTTATTTTATCTTATCTTATTTTGAAATGCAGCCGTACGTTTATTTAGTTAATGGGAGAACATTATATATTGATGGAATAACCTGGTCATTCAGTGTATGTATATATATATATACACACACACATATATACACACGTATATACACACACACACAGTCATACATATATGTTCACCTCTATGTTGCGTGACAATAAATATTGTAAAAGTTTTTGAATTGTACTGAATTCATTTGATTTGACAGTCAGGTATTGATTACATGCAGATGTTGATACAGTACAACTGCTAGGCTACTTTTATATATCACACTAACTAGTTAGACATTATGATCTTCTGGACCTTTGCTTCAAGAAGTTTTCTCTAACTCAAAAGGTTCTTCAAGCGATGCCATAGAAGAACCATTTTTGGTTCCACAAAGAACCATTCAGTCTTTAAAGAACCATCTCTTTCTTACCTTTTTGTAATCAGAAGTTCTACAGATGTTAAAGGTTCTTTATGGGACCATTTAGACAAAAAGGTTCCCTTTCAGTCGGTCACTCTCGACGTAATGTCGGTGACGGACGAATTGGGATATCACTTCGATATACCAATCTACTTCAAGTGTAAACTAAATGAGCCAGTGCACATTGGCATGCAATTATTGCATCCAGCTGCTGCTGATCATAGCGTGAGTATAAGGCCACAGGTGCAATGCATACAACCTTTTTGCTTCATAGCCGAGCGTTAGTATCATTATGCTCAAACTGTGTCTAGCTGTGAACTACGAGTTCAGCACGCTCTCGGAAGCTTCGTGTGTTGGCGAGACGATGCTTCAGGGGTGGTCGTTCCCAAGTCGAGTGGGTTGCGCACTTCAGGCTGCGCTACCCCGTCATGTTGCAAGCGGCCAATTCCCCCCTCAGCACTAAACGAGCATTTCCTAAAGAGCAAATTTCTCTAAAAGAGCTTCACGGGTGCGTCTTTGTAAAGATGACGGATCGTCCTTATAAGGATGCCATTTCACCCATGCGTTTCTGGGTGCGGTACTTACCTGGCAACGGGTGAAGGTCACGATCGCTGCCTCACGTGTCTGGGCATCAAGCATGCTGAGGTGGCCTTTGTGGATGAGTCATGTTCCCACTGCGGGAAGATGACCATCCCGGAGCTGCGAACCAGGTTCCGTTACCTTCAGGGGGGCGGAGTCCCATTGCCGCTGCTGCTAACTAGACTCCCAGGTAATCCTGAGGCCCCGGCCCGGCTACGTGCCCAAGGTTCCCACTACACCCTTCAAAGACCAAGCGGTGAACCTGCATGCGCTGCCCCTGGAGGAGGCAGACCCAGCCCTGGCTTTGCTCTGTTCCGTCCGAGCATTGAAATGCTACATAGACTGGACACAAAGCTTCAGGACCTCAGACCAGCTCTTTGTCTGTTACGGAGGCCGGCAGAAGGGGAATGCTGTCTCTAAGCAGAGGATGGCCCACTGGATTGTGGATGCCATCACCCTGGCTTATCAGGCACAGGGTGTGCCCTGCCCGTTCAGGTTGCGAGCTCACTCAACTAGAAGTGTTGCATCCTCCTGGGTGCTGGATCATGGCGCATCTCTGACAGATATTTGCAGAGCTGCGGGCTGGGCGACCCCTTACACATTCGCTAGATTCTAGAGCCGGAAACCTCCTGTGTTCTCACCTTAAACGGGTAGTGGCACTGAGAGGCCCCGGTTAGTGTCGGCTTGCTAAAACTGCTCCAGAGTGTCCATACTGTAGATCCTGTTGAGATCCTCCATCACCCTCAGCAGCTGGACGCGGCAGAATGTCCGGCGCTGGGCCTTCACGATGAATCCGTGAGAACCGTGGAAGGCTGGGTTCCATATTTAGACCTAAGTGGTATTCGTATGTGTATAGTCCACGGTATAGCCTTAGAGCCCGTGTTTAACTGGCAGACTTCTGCCTTCCCAAGAGGGTTACAATCACCTCCAATTTCTCCATATACACCTAAACGGATGCTATATGTGTATTTGCTCCCGAAAACTCCTTCGGGAAGGATGGGACTTCTGCAGCGTCCCTGTTCCAGGTGGAACGGGTACGTTTTTCCAGTGTTATCCAATCTCACCCAGTGAGGTAGTGCTTTGACAATGGTGAGTGAAACTACTTGTTCCAAGCAACGGCCGACACCAAATGGGGTGCAGGCGGCTCGTACAGGGCACTGCAAGGGGCAGCACCCATGGCGCTTTGGTAGGGAACCCAATTCGTCGGTCACCAACGTGACATCGAGAGTGACCGACTGAAAGGTAATGTCTCGGCTACGAATGGTAACCGTCGTTCCCTGAAGGAGGGAACAGAGACGTCACGTCCCGTCTCCATGGTTGCTGTACCACTGCTGAGCGGCCGGGTCACCGGCTCGGCTCCTCAGTGAAAACCTGGTATGTATTGCACCTGCTGCCTTATTATACTCACGATTGTGATCAGCTGCAGCAGGATGCAATAATGCAATAATACCAAGCGAAATCTTCTGCTGCCTAGTCACTCCCACTTCGCAGCGAGCGGGACTCGTGCTTTGATTTCTGCAAATCAGTTTGGTTGAATGCAAAGATGTGATTATTGATTGTAAGCACAACATCCAGCTAGAAAACATACTAGGCTATCTACCTTTTACTATTTGCAATAGTTGGACCGAGGCTATGGAATAACCTTACTTTATCTGTGAAATCTTCAAATTCTGTCTATGAGTTTGAAACTAAATTGGCTTTTTAAACTTTGAATGTTAAATTATCTTTTGAGTTTACTTATGTTATTCTTTTTACTGGTTTTTATTTGATTTGTACAGCACCATGGTCAACTGCTGTGTTTATCACTGCTTAATAAATACAAATACCTGAGGAAAGATGTCTTTCCCTATTGTAAGTTAATGTTGTTAAATAGAGAAAATTATAAATGTTTAAAATGTCTATAACTTAGCGCATTATAAGAAGAGCAGGAAGCCCTTTTAGTGATGAGTGATTTAATTTTATTTGCTGGGTTGTTGTTGATTTGTAAGATTATTACTCGATAATATTGTTTAATTTATGTAGGGGAGCGCTGGGCACAAGTAACGCGGGGTTAGTTGTAACACACGTGGTTTGAATATTTCCACACATGCTAGCATAACAAAATTTACAGTATTTATTAGTTACCATATCAACATTATATAGAAAAAAATGTGTGCCAAAATTCTGAAATCTTTAAAAAATAAAACTAAACATTTATTTTACCATAGTAAAATAACAATTCTGGCTTAAGTAAATTTTTCATCTCAGTTTTTTTATTAATTTATAATGAGACTGTCACAAGTCTCATTATAAATGAATGTCTCAAGTCTCAAGGCTCATCACCCACAGCGCACTCCCTCATTCGAGGATTAATCACCAGCACCTGTTCACAATCCAATCATTTAATCACCAGCACCTGATCTCATTCACTCACCACCACATATAAGCACACACCTCAGTCACTTTCATTTGTCCGATCTCGTAGCTGCACAGCTCAGTACTGCACATCTCCTTACTTGCATATATACCCGGTTTAAAATAAACTTGTCAATCTCTACCCTTCTGTCCCCTAGTCCGTGTGTTACAGAGACAAATCTGCTATTATTTTAATCTCTGACCTGTTATTTATCAGTTCATATAGTTTTTTTAATGCTTTAACTAGCAGAAGACACTAACCAGTTTTAAATCCCATTTGCGCAGATGGCATTTTTGCTCGTCTATGTGGGTCGTCCCAAGCATTGGTTGCAATGTTCATTGTCAAACTCTAAAATCAGAATATTTTTAATTCTTAAAAAACGCCATTATTTTATTTGAAAAAAAAAAAGTATTTTATTAACAAAATATTTTATTTTGTCATGTATATATTTTTTTCATTCGATCAGATAACATTTTAAGATGTCATATGGTCATGTTACAACGTGCCCCTCAGCTGTTACAATGTACCCCACATACAGGGCATGTTGTCACATTTCACTTCCATTTTTTGAGGGTAAATAAAGAAAAACATATACACTGTAATTATGAAACAAAGCGACATATTTATACTAGACAAGTGTAAAATTACTGTGGATAAAAAAAAATTATATTCGGAACCCCATGTGGAAGTTCACAAACTGAGAAAATCAAAAAGTGTTACTTTGTACCCCACGCTCCCCTACATAATTTTTTGCCTCCTATGGGATTATGACGTGCACATTGAGTTTGTTTTTATTTTACAAGTATATTGTGCGCATCTTTATAGTTTTTGATCGCATTTTTGATTATGATTGGCGTGTAACAGAAAGGGGGGAGGGGGGGTTTGGGGCTGTGGGTGGCCTCCCAAAGTGTTAGCCCAGGGCCCCTCAAAAGCTTAATGCAGCACTGTATATTTTATATATATATATATGCACAAACCCAATTCCAAAAAAGTTGGGACACTGTACAAATTGTGAGTAAAAAAGGAATGGAATAATTTACAAATCTCATAAACTTATATTTTATTCACAATAGAATATAGATAACATATCAAATGTTGAAAGTGAGACATTTTGAAATGTCATGCCAAATATTGGCTCATTTTGGATTTCATGAGAGCTACACATTCCAAAAAAGTTGGGACAGGTAGCAATAAGAGGCCGGAAAAGTTAAATGTACATATAAGGCACAGCTGGAGGACCAATTTCCAACTTATTAGGTCAGTTGGCAACATGATTGGGTATAAAAAGAGTCTCTCAGAGTGGCAGTGTCTCTCAGAAGTCAAGATGGGACAAGGATCACTAATTCTCCCAATGCTGCTCCCATACTGGATGCCCGTGATCTTCAGGCCCCTAGACGGCACTGCATCACATACATGAATGCTACTGTAATGGAAATCACAACATGGGCTCAGGAATACTTTCAGACAACATTGTCGTTGAACACAATCCACCGTGCCATTCGCCTGTGCCGGCTAAAACTCTATAGGTCAAAAAAGAAGAAACATCTAAACATGATCCAGAAGCGCAGGCATTTTCTCTGGGCCAAGGCTCATTTAAAATGGACTGTGGCAAAGTGGAAAACTGTTCTGTGGTCAGACGAATCAAAATTTGAAGTTCTTTTTGGAAAACTGGGACGCCATGTCATCCGGACTAAAGCGGACAAGGACAACCCAAGTTGTTATTAGCACTCAGTTCAGAAGCCTGCATCTCTGATGGTATGGAGTTGCATGAGTGCGTGTGGCATGGGCAGCTTACACATCTGGAAAGGCACCATCAATGCTGAAAGGTATATACAAGTTCTAGAACAACATATGCTCCCATCCAGACGTCGTCTCTTTCAGGGAAGACCTTGCATTTTCCAACATGACAATGCCAGACCACATACTGCATCAATTACCAACATCATGGCTGCGTAGAAGAAGGATCCGGGTACTGAAATGGCCAGCCTGCAGTCCAGATCTTTCACCCATAGAAAACATTTTGTGCATCATAAAGAGGAAGTTTTGACAAAGAAGACATAAGACAGTTGAGCAACTAGAGGCCTGTATTAGACAAGAATGGGACAACATTCCTATTCCTAAACTTGAGCAACTTGTCTCTTCAGTCCCCAGACGTTTGCAGGCTGTTAGAAAAAGAAGAGGGGATGCCACACATGGCCTTGTCCCAACTTTTTTGAGATGTATTCATGCCATGAAATTTAAAATCAACTTATTTTCCCCTTAAAATTATACATTTTCTCAGTTTGAACAGTTGATATGTCATCTATGTTGTATTCTGAATAAAATATTGAAATTTGAAACTTCCACATCAGTTCATTTTGTTTTTATTCTCAATTTTTACAGTGTCCCAACTTTTTTGGAATCGGGTTTGTATATATATATATATATATATATATATATATATATATATATATATGTGTGTGTGTGTGTGTGTGTGTGTGTGTGTGTGTATATATATACACACACACACACACAGTAGTCAACATTAGAAGTGGATCAAAAAAGTTAAAGTTGTTCTAAGACAACAATGGGTATTGTTTAGTTTTATGGACAACTTTGATGAAAGGTTTTGATCCACTTCAAATGTTGACTACTGTATGTGTATATATGTGTGTATATATGTATATGTATGTATGTATGTGTGTGTGTGTGTGTGTGTGTGTGGTTTCACATTGAGACAGACCATTCACAAAAAAAACAAACATATGGGAACATTAAACTCTCTGAAATTGAGATTTTTACAACATCTGAAAGCTTAATAAATAAACTTACCATTGATGTATGGTTTGTTAGGATAGGGCAATATTTGGCCAAAATACAACTGTTTGAAAATCTAGAAGAGTGTGCAAAAAAAATCAAAATACTGAGAAAATCACCTTTAAAGTTGTGCAAATGAAGTTCTTAACAATGCATATTACTAATCAAAAATTAAGTTTTGATATATTTATGGTGGGAAATTTACAAAATATCTACATGGAACATGATCTTTACTTAATATCCAAATTAATTTTGCCTATTGCTACAAATATACTCCAGCGACTTAAGACTGGTTTTGTGGTCCAGGGACATATATCATCTGTTTTTATCCAAAAGTGCTTCAGCTGACATACAATCCATTTCAATAGCTAATGATACATTTGGCAGACTCTTTCAGCCAAAGTGAACAATATTACTTTGAAGGTGTGTGTTATCAGTTCATGCATTCCCTGGGAACTGAACCCATGATCTTGGCATTGCTATCGCACCATGCTTTACAGCAGGGGTATTCAGTTAAAGTTTTAAGAGGCCCGGTCTCTGTATTTCCTTTTCAGCAGATGTCCAGACAATATTTTTTTGGAATAGTTATAAATTTTCATCTGGTCAGCAGTAGTACTTTGTAAAAAAAAAAAAAAAACACAGAACCTATATATATATATATATATATATATATATATATATATATATATATATATATATATATACATATATACAGTATATATAAATATCGGCACCCTTGGTAAATATGATCAAAGAAGGCTGTGAAAATTAATCTGCATTGCTGCATTGTTAATCCTTTTGATCTTTTATTTAACAAAATCACAAAAATCTAACCTTTCATTGGATAGGTTTGGTCTCCTCACCGGCCTTCCCAAAAAGACCATTAGACAGCTGCAGCTCATCCAGAATGCTGCTGCCAGAATTCTGACTAGAACCAGAAAATCTGAGCATATCACACCAGTCCTCAGGTCCTTACACCGGCTTCCAGTTACATTTAGGATTGGTTTTAAAGTACTTTTACTCGTTTATAAATCACTCAGTGACCTAGGACCAAAATATATTGCAGATATGTTCACTGAATATAAACCTAACAGACCACTCAGACTATTAGGATCGAGTCAGTTAGAAATACCAAGGGTTCACACAAAACAAGGGGACGCCGCCTTTAGTTACTATGCCGCCCGCAGTTGGAATCAGCTTCCAGAAGAGATCAGATGTGCTAAAACATTAGTCACATTTAAATCTAGACTCAAAATTAATCTGTTTAGCTGTGCATTTATTGAATGAGCACTGCAATGTCCGAACTGATTGCACTGTATTTTACATATTCACTGTATTCTATGTAAAATCATTTTCTATTTTTAACTGTTTTTAATTCATTTTAAATAAGTCAATTTTTAAATCATTTCCAATGTTTTAAAATTGCTTGTTTTATGCTTTAAATTGCTTGTTTTATTTCTGTTATTATTTTATTTATTTATTATTTTCTTCAAGATTATTTTACTTTCTTTTATGTAAAGCACTTTGAATTACCATTGTGTACGAAATGTGCTATATAAATAAACTTGCCTTGCCTTGGATAATAAGAATTTAAAATGGGTGGAAATATCATTATGAAATGAATGTTTTTCTCAAATACATGTTGGACACAATTATTGGCACCCCTAGAAATTCTTATGAGTAAAATAATATTTCAGAAGTATATTCCCATTCATATTCACAATTTTGAGATCTCCAGGGTGATTATGAATATGAAATTATCCAGCCATGGCTTCCTGTTTCACAGAAATATAAAATTGAGGGAAAACAAAGCCCAAATTCCCTTAATCATCCATCACAATGAGAAAAAACAAAGAATATACAGGTCCTTCTCAAAAAATTAGCATATTGTGAAAAAGTTCATTATTTTCCATAATGTAATGATAAAAAATAAACTTTCATATATTTTAGATTCATTGCACACCAACTGAAATATTTCAGGTCTTTTATTGTTTTAATACTGATGATTTTGGCATACAGCTCATGAAAACCCAAAATTCCTATCTCAAAAAATTAGCATATTTCATCCGACCAATAAAAGAAAAGTGTTTTTAATACAAAAAAAGTCAACCTTCAAATAATTATGTTCAGTTAGGCACTCAATACTTGGTCAGGAATCCTTTTGCAGAAATGACTGCTTCAATTCGGCGTGGCATGGAGGCAATCAGCCTGTGGCACTGCTGAGGTGTTATGGAGGCCCAGGATGCTTCGATAGCGGCCTTAAGCTCATCCAGAGTGTTGGGTCTTGTGTCTCTCAACTTTCTCTTCACAATATCCCAAAGATTCTCTATGGGGCTCAGGTCAGGAGAGTTGGCAGGCCAATTGAGCACAGTAATACCATGGTCAGTAAACCATTTACCAGTGGTTTTGGCACTGTGAGCAGGTGCCAGGTCGTGCTGAAAAACGAAATCTTCATCTCCATAAAGCTTTTCAGCAGATGGAAGCATGAAGTGCTCCAAAATCTCCTGATAGCTAGCTGTATTGACCCTGCCCTTAATAAAACACAGTGGACCAACACCAGCAGCTGACATGGCACCCCAGACCATCACTGACTGTGGGTACTTGACACTGGACTTCAGGCATTTTGGCATTTCCTTCTCCCCAGTCTTCCTCCAGACTCTGGCACCTTGATTTCCGAATGACATGCAAAATTAGCTTTCATCCGAAAAAAGTACTTCGGACCACTGAGCAAAAGTCCAGTGCTGCTTCTCTGTAGCCCAGGTCAGGCGCTTCTGCCGCTGTTTCTGGTTCAAAAGCACACGCCTGTGCACGGTGGCTCTGGATGTTTCTACTCCAGACTCAGTCCACTGCTTCCGCAGGTCCCCCAAGGTCTGGAATCGGCCCTTCTCCACAATCTTCCTCAGGGTCCGGTCACCTCTTCTCGTTGTGCAGTATTTTTTGCCACGCTTTTTCCTTCCCACAGACTTCCCACTGAGGTGCCTTGATACAGCACTCTGGGAACAGCCTATTCGTTCAGAAATTTCTTTCTGTGTCTTACCCTCTCGCTTGAGGGTGTCAGTGATGGCCTTCTGGACAGCAGTCAGGTCGGCAGTCTTACCCATGATTGAGGTTTTGAGTAATGAACCAGGCTAGGAGTTTTTAAAAGTCTCAGGAATCTTTTGCAGGTGTTTAGAGTTAATTAGTTGATTCAGATGATTAGGTTAATAGCTCGTTTAGTTATTTGCTAATTTTTTGAGATAGGAATTTTGGGTTTTCATGAGCTGTATGCCAAAATCATCAGTATTAAAACAATAAAAGACCTGAAATATTTCAGTTGGTGTGCAATGAATCTAAAATATATGAAAGTTTAATTTTTATCATTACATTATGGAAAACAATGAACTTTTTCACAATATGCTAATTTTTTGAGAAGGACCTGTATTTCTGATGCAGCAAAAGATAATTGAGCTTCACAAATTAGTGAAGTGGATTTAAGAAAAGAGCAAGAGCAGTGAAAATTTCCACCATCAGGGCAATAATTAAGAATTTCCAATCAACAGAAAATATTATAAATCTGTGTGGAAGAGAACGTGTCTCTACAGTAATAAGGAGAGTTTGAATAGCTAAAGACTCTCCAAGGACCACAGCTGGAGAATTGCAGAAAAAAGTTGAGTCTCTGGGTCAGAAAACCTTAAAAAAAAAAAAAATGTCAAACAGCACCTTCATCGCCACATGTTGTTTGGGAGGGTTTCAAGAAAAATTCTCCTCGCTCATCCAAAAACAAACTCCAGCATATTTAGTTATCAGACATGACTGGAACGTCAAATGGGACTGGCTTCTATGGTCAGATGAAACTAAAAAATGAGCTTTTTAGCAGCAAACACTCAAGATGGGTTTGGTGAACACAGGGATAAAAAGTACCCTATGTGTACAATGAAATATACTGCTGTATTTTTGATGTTGTGGGCCTATATTTCTGATGGAGGTCCTGGACATCTTGTTTAGACACATGGCATCATGGATTCTATCAAATACCAACAGATAAAAAAATTGTGACTGACTCTGTTAGAAATCTTATAATGGGCCACGTTTGGATCTTCCAACTGGACAATAATCCAAACACAAACCTCAAAAACAACACAAAAATGAGTCACTGAGAACAAAACCAAGCTTCTGCTATGGTCACTCCAGTCCTCTGACCTGAACCCTATAGAAAATGAGTGTGGTGAACTGAAGAGAAGAAGCACCAACATGGAGCTGGGAATCTGAAGGGTCTGGAAAGATTTTGGATGAAGGAATGGTCTCTGATCTCTTGTCAGGTGTTCTCTAACCTCATCAGGCATTATAGGAGAACATTTAGAGCTGTTAAACTGGCAAATATAGGTTTCAAAAAGTATTGAATAAAAGGGTTAATTGTGGCCAATGTGTATTAGAGAAAAACATTTATTTCATAATGATATTTCCCCCGATTTTAAATTCTTATTGTCCAATGAAAGGTTAGATTTTTGAGAATGTTTTAAATAAAAGATCCAAAGGATTAACAATGCAGATTAATTTTCACAGCCTTTGATCATATTTACCAAGGGTGCTGATATTTTTGCCATGACTGTATATATATATATAGGTTCTGTAGGTTTTTTCTTTTACAAGGTACTACTGCTGACAAGATGGAAATTTATAACTATTCCAAAAAAATATTGTCTGGACATCTGCTGAAAAGGAAATATAGAAACCGGGCCTCTTGAAACCTGCTGTAAAGCATGGTGCGATAGCAATGCCAATGGGTTCAGTTCCCAGGGAATGCATGAACTGATAACACACACCTTCAAAGTAATATTGTTCACTTTGGCTGAAAGAGTCTGACAAATGTATCATTATAGCTATTGAAATGGATTGTATGTCAGCTGAAGCACTTTTAGATAAAAAAAGATGATATATGTCAGATATAGACAACATTAAAGACATTTGCCGAGGTGTTGTGGGGAAAGTTTCTGCGACTGATGTCTTTTTTTGCTGTAAGATGTGGTATGAATCTAACGTAAAACTGACAGCCTCACTTGCGTGGTTTGATCTTAAAAACCACTGAAACCTGTTTTTTTCCCTCTCCGGTTGTGATGGCTTGATCTTTTCATGTAGAGCTTCCTGAAAATCCGGTGTCAAATTCGAGGCATTATGTATAATTAAAACTACACTTTTTTCAAGTATGTTTTAACACTCACTCAGCATAAAAACATAATAGTATAGAATTTCAGAACAATAATTTTTGGTACTGTAGTACCATGGTTAAAAAATGCACAGATGCATAAAAAAATAAAAAGATGAAACAATAATTTTTGGTACTAAAAAAATGCACAGATGCATAAAGAGAAAAGAAAATGTTTGGTGTGCAGAGATTTGTGTTTGTGCAATATCTATGCTCACTCTCCCCGTCCCCCTATTTTTATCTGTTTATCTTTCAGTAAACACCACAACTCATATCGTATCAGATTTGAAACAAAATAAAAAAAATTCACTATCACCACAGACTGTTTTTTCTATCTCAATAGTTGTTGAACCACAGGTTGTTTATACGTCTGTTTCTGTGGTTTGTACAACTCAGAATCCAGGACTGATTCACGTGTTTGCGGCACACGACAAGTGCACAAATACCATAGGGTGAAAACTTTAGGTTCTTTGTATGACAAGTGGTTGCTAAAATGTTTCACTATGATGACAACTGTCATTTGCACTGATTCTTGTTAAGAATTCAGTAAATTTTAGTAACTTGTGGTGCTTATGTATATATTATGTAAAATCTATGCTCAATTGCATCATATTTTCCTCTATTTTCTGTCTTCCTGCAAACAGACAACTGCGTAACACCTTCAGTGTAGATGAAATGAACGGCACGTCAGCATTTTAAATCATAAAGTTGTTGTTTTTTGTTTGTTTTATTACAATACTCAACACTGGGTTTTTTCCTCAACCAAAAAAGATTTTTCTTTATTCTGTCTTTATTCTATTTATTCTTTTAATATTTTAAGCCTGGTTTTTCTAATACATCTTAGAATTTTAAGTTATACAATATAAACAATATGTATCACAAGTTATGAACAGAACTGGCCATAATCCAATCCATATTCTGGAATATTAAGTTTAAGGGTTTATTTGATAATAAGAACAAGTCTTTAAATAGGCAACAATAATAATTAGAACTTGATGAAATCTCAGTCACATTTTATTGTGCAATTGACTTTTTGGCCAAAAAGATTCATTATTGATCATTTAAACATATCACATTCTATATTGCTTAAGTATAGATTAAAATCATGAAGTATGTATTCTAAAAATAAGTATTCTGAAATAATTGCTTTGCTGGGGAAAGAAAGGTGAGACATAAAATCAAACTTCTTAAAAACACAACTCTTAAAAACATTTGATCAGTTTTGTTGTTTTAAAGATTTGAAAGAAAGATTTGAACAGTTATTAACAACTAACGAAAAATATTTTCATATTTTTGCACTTACAACAGGCATTTTTCATTCTGTGCATTTCTGTTCGTGTTTTCTGTATAATTTAGAACCACACGAGCTTCTGTGGTAATGGACAGGATGTCACGGATGCCATCGAAGTATGTTGTTTTCTGTTCTTTTGAAAGTATTGTGCATGGAGTATTTCTTCATTTTAATTTTTTATTTCTTATCCAAAGTGTCATACAGACGAGGACTATAATCAAGAGCAGTTTGTCATAAGAGCCAGCAATATTTGTTGTATTAACTAGATTAGTGCATAAGCTATAGCAGAAGTGGAATGCAGAATATAAAGAGAAAAGGTGTTGTTATTGATGTAATAATAAGCAAAGTTAGTTCCTGAAGGCTTGTAAGCTCGTATTCAGATGGTGATACTTTATAGTAGCTTGGTTGAGTAAATTTTAAAATTAGTTCCCATAATAACAATAAACTCATTTTTACAGCACTTATAATTTAATGTCAGTTCATACTGTATTAACATATGTAAACTTCGAGAAATCTACTAAAAAACTATCTATTAGTATGAAGATATTTTTCGTTGTTACTTTATGGGAACTGTTGTGTTAACCAGTATATATATATAGCCTTGTTTAAAAGTGATAAATAATAATGTCACTCTAATGGTAATGTGATGACACTTTTCCACTGTAAGTAACTGTAAAAGCATGATTTGGTTTATTTTGGGTGTTACTGGTCAAGTTACAAAGTGCTTTGAATGTAGGTTATAGTTTCTACCCACACATATGCACACACTTGCACACACTTAACACCTACCTAAGACCCCTCAAACACCCTGTCTATGCGGTTTTGCAATTCGAGGCTGTTTTCTTGTTTTGCTTGAGTGTCAATCCCTCCCCCTTCCCTTCACCAAGACAACTGACCTTTACCAGATAAGCGCATTACATGTCTCGTCGGCCCACCTCACACTTTGAGTTCCTGTTCTGATACAGCATCAAATGCTGATTATTCTTAGTAAGTTTTGAGTTTTTTAAAACTCTGTGTTCTCACCTGAATCATCTTGCATCATAGTACAAGACTGTTAACTGTAAAATACCAAACGGTTAACAAAAAGAAACCCTGAGGCTGTGCATGTAGCTGTGGGCATGTAAGTGAGACTGAATTGTTGGGCAATCATTAGTGTTCATTCTACTTCTTTCTTTCATGATGCAAAAATATAAACAATGATCTAATGTGGGTTAGGATGCCATCACATATCTTCTATTCCAGCTAAATCTGCAGAGATCACCCACACCTTAAAGAAACAGTTCACCTAAAAATGAAAATGTACTAACTCTCAGGGTCAGCTAAGATGTAGGTGACCAGATTTAACATTACATCACTTGTTCAGCAATAGATCCTCAGTGAATGGGTGCCGTCAGAATGAGAGTCCAAACAGCTGATAAAAACATCACAATAATCCACAAGTTATCACTCCAGTGAAGGGAAAAATTGTGTTTGTAATAAACAAATACATCAAGATGTTTTAACTTAAAACTGTTGCTTCTGGCTAAAATACAAATCTTCCATCCATAATACTGCTTTTTTTCATGTCTTGTCATCTGAATCAGGAGAGAAATATGATCAGATCAACCCCTGTTTATGTCAAAACAGTTCTAAACAAATATTTTGGAGCATTTTAAGATGGGAGGACAACAGGTGATTTCTCTGGAGGTAGTGTTATTTTGGATTATAGACTTGTATTTTGGCTAAAATCATGATTTTTATTTATTTATTTATTTATTTATTTTTTGAAGATCCCCAAAATCTTTTTTACAGTGTGCAAATCCCTTGAATCCACTTGAAACCTTATTTGACACAATGTGCAAACATCACTGACTTGTGGTATTCTAATACTGGACAAATTTGGTGCATCCTTTAGCAAATTTGCTCATGCACACATGAAGTGTTGCTAAGTTTCTAAATAAATATTTTATGCATTATAAATTAGTTGCATACTTATAAAAGACGATAAAAACACGGATGCTTTTCCCTCAGTTCATTTTTTTCTATATAATTTTGGATATCCTTACACTTCAGCAGAGCCCTTTTGTCAGTGCATGTGGATTCTTGCATGCATGTGTTTGTTTATATGCATGTTTATATGTATGTGTATGTGTGTGTGTAGTCTGTGGGTAAAAAAAGCTTGTATGAAACAGGATGTGGTCCTCATCAAACTTTTGTGCTCTGAGCACTGCTCAGGCACCGTGTTGAGCCCAGCTTGGAGCCCAGGTGGTTAATATTTACTCATCATAATCCAAGAAATTCAGTCTTTCCAGGCCTTCCCAATAACTTGTAACAATCTATGCTTGCTCTAAAATCAAACTCCAAACTGTCAAAAAACTATGCATACTCAAAAACAGAACAATAAAACATACATAATAATAAAGAAGAATAACACTTGCATCAACGTTTTGAGCCAATCTTATTTCTCTTCAGACCCTTTTGATTTAATGTTTCATGCTTTGTAAACTTGTCAGAAGACTCTGTGGTTACTCAGTCATATAACGAGAAGAGAGGAAGAAAATGCAATTGTCAAAAGAGAGAGAGAGAGAGAGAGAGAGAGAGAGAGGTCGGATGAGTAACAGAAAGGAAGGAGTAGAGTGATAGAGAAAGAGATCCTCCTGACAGATGGAGGTAGAAGGGGAGGGGCACAGAGAGCGAGAGCGGTAAAGGGAGGAGGATGAAGGGTTGGGGGTCAGGTAGACGGAGAGACAGACCTCAGCATCCATGGTGCCTGCGCAGACAGCTGTTTAACAGACAGCTTAAAGTGAAGGGTAAGTCTTATACTTTCAATATTAAATAACTGCTGGGCTGAGCAATGATGTATTGTTTCTGGTAAGAGCTGACCTATTCTGACGTAAAAAAAAAAAAAAAAAAAAAAAAAAAAAACACAATTACATAATGTCATGTACACTGATTCTAAAATGTGTTTGAACACTTAAGCTGCTATAAAAATGAATGTCATTGAATGCATTGCATGTCAAACCAAGCAGCATTTATATCAAAAAAACATTTCACAAGAAGGAATTTGTTAGGTTTTAAATGATAAATCAATAGCTATACTGTTGAAGACTTGATGTGTCATGACATTTTGTAGTTTTAAATCATTCTGGAACATGATGAGAACTGACTTCATCTGCTAAAAATCACCCTGCTGCTTAAAAGTAATCGCAAAATGACTCAAGAGGTGAGTAGATAGGTAGTTCTGAGAAATATTCTAGCATAATTTATTCCTAAATGCCACTTTTAACCAGGTATTTTGTTGTCTAATGCAACAACCTACATTTTAAAGAGTGACTTCAGGGTGTAGATACTTTCCGGTCACTGTATGGGTTGATTATTAGTTGTCAGTCATTAGTAAATAAATGAGTGGTGAATAATCATTATGCTTTGAAAAATAAACGTTTAACTGTGCACTTGGAATGTAGAGGTTAGTTTGTATTAATCTTCAGGTTCTCTTAAGAATAACTCAAAAGCTAGGAAATGCTGAAGCGTTTTGTGAAACCGAGAGTGTGAACCATATGTTTGCAGCGATCACTCAGATTAGGAGTTGAGGTTCAAACTTGTGTGTCAGATAAACCATATTCAAATTACTCATGGCTTACTTTTAAAAGTGTTAAAGTAAAACCGCACCATCGGTGTTTGCTGTAGAGTGCCCTGTCACTGTTTGATATCTCTCATCGCTTTGGCCGCTGGAATACATGTACGCCTTTTTACAAGAAGTCACCTTACGGTTACAGCTGAGGGTTTCTGTCGTTGTCTGTGGGTGTCGTTTTGTAGTGTTAGTGGAAATTGTCTGCATACAGATTGACCACCCACTCACAAAGAGGGGTGTGCTGCTGACAATGGCCCACTCAGCAAAAGAGCCGAAGGTAGCTTGCGTCATATACGCACATCTAAAGTTCATGTCAAGAATTTTGCAATGGAATTCAATATGCGTGCTCTGCAGCTTACCATTTTCTTTGGGCAACATCCTGTCAGGTAAAAAAGCCACAGCGATGCCATTTAAAAGTGAAAGTCTGAGTTTTAAAAATTAAAGCTCCTCTGACTGACTGGCTGATTGCATTTTTATGCAAAAATGCAACATAAACCAGTCAACGATTATGTACAAACATTAAGAATCACTTGAAGGGAATTCAATGAAATTTAAAATGAAATTCTGTTGTAATTTACTCACCCTCATGTCGTTCTAAACATTTTTCAACTTTTTGTCATTCTAGACATTGTTCAAAACATCTTCTTCCTCATGGGCAGTGCGCCAACATACAGCGCCGTTACACTTCAGGCATCCTGAGTTTGAGTCCCGGCTTGCAGACCTTTCCCGATCCTTCTCTCTCCTACTTGCCTTCCTCTCTAATAACTGTCCTATAATAATAAAGCAAAAATGCCAAAAATAAATATTTTTTAAAAAGTAAGAAAGAAAATTGTAAAGGTTTGAAACAGTATGAGATTATGAAAGCCTGTTTAAGCCAGGAAATGAAAAGAAAAAAAAAGGCAAAAAAAAATAAACCTTTTTTTAAAGGTATTTGTGACGTTTTATCTCACAATTCTGACTTTTTTTCTCACAATTATGAAATTATATCTCTCAATCAGTATTTTTTTTTTGTTTTTGCAATTTTGTGAAATTCTGTAAGAATTGCGAGATATAAACTTGCAATACTGAGAAGAAAAATCTAAATCCTAAGATTAAAAAAAAAGGTCAATTCTAAAAAAAAAAAAAAGTCAGAATTGTGAGATATAAATGCCGAGTAGTGATGAAAAAAGTCAGAATTCAGAGTTGCGAGAAACAAAGTCTGAATTGTGAAATATAAACCCAGAACTGCAAGGATTACCTTCGGAATAGGCTTCCATATGAGGGTGAATAAACAATGACAGAATTGACATTCAACCAAAATTAAAGGAACAGTTCATCAAATTTTCAAAAATGAAAATTTAGTTTAATTTTTTAGAGACTTTGGAAGTAAATGGCTACCGTCAGCTTTTTGGTTACCAGCATTCTTCAAAATATCTTCTTTTGTGTTCATTAGAAAAAGAAACTCATACAGGTTTGGAACAACATGAGGGTGAGAAAATGAGGACAGAATTTTCATTTTTGGATGAACTATCCCTTTAAACTTCAATGCAAGGCTTGTTCATCCCAACAGCGCATTATAACAATAACGACAAATAGGCTACTAGCAGCCAATCAGAGCTAAAGCATTTCAAGCTTTAGACGACATAGGCCTAAAAGCGTCCGCTATACTAAATGGATAAAATATTATTCTTTCATTGCATAGGTTGGATTGTTTTACCATTCCAGTTCAGTGTAACTAACTTAGTCCTCCTTCCCAGGAGCAATATGGTCTATTTTGTGTATTTCTATATGTGTCACTTTCAGCCACAGGTAAAAACCAGCTACATTTGCGGTCGCGCTCTTAGTCATATCTCCATAGCAACAGCTTGTGACCTCATAGCACTTTGCTACTGAGTTTTTTTTTTTTTTTTTTTTTTTTTTTTTTTCATAAACAGGGAAACATTAATAATCACAATATGTTCTACTATAAGTGTCAGAAACAAATCTCACTCCTGCCCTCATTCGTAGATGTTATAAGTACAAGTCATACAGATTGTACTCCAAGAAACTAAATGAGTATATGACTGACTGCATAAATACATGAATATATAAACATAAGAGGAAAAATAAAAAACAAAAATGAATATATAAAATTACTTTGATAATGCATACTAATAATATATACCTACGTATATATCATACGTGTATATACTCCTATATTTAAAGAAAAATGTATATACCTACATAATTATACATATATGTGCATTACATACATTTACACAACCCATATACCCATACAAACACATTTATACTTACACACCTATGTGGCCACGCGTACTTGCATACTCATACCATATGCATACCTATTTGTTTTGCTTCTGAGTTTTTAACAGATCATCTGATTACCATACTAGATATGATCGTAGAAATTGATATTTAGACAAAAGTAGGGTGACCATATTTTAATTTTTTAAAAAGATGACAGTATGGGCGGGGACAGGGGCGGGGCTTCACCTAACAGTATATCAAGGTTTTTTGTTTGTTTGTTTGCTTATTTTGTTTTTATAATAAAAAAATTAATAAAACAAGTAGAAAGAATAGAAAAAGAATAGGAAATGCTAGTGTTAGAGGGTAATTTTTAAATTTAAATAATACAAGTCAATAGAACAGAAAAGGAATACATAATGCTAGTGTTAGAAGGTCATTATTTATAATAAATAAAAAGTGAATAAGTAGAAAGAATAGAGAATGCTAGGGTTAGAGCAGTGGTCTCAAACTCAATTCCTGGAGGGCCACAGCTCTGCAGAGTGTCGCTCCAACCAGCTATCCAGTGCGTTGTGATTGGTTGAATGCCTCAAGCGTGTGATAGAAATGTTACGCCCCTCACCATACTGTGATGTGTCCCGGCCCGATGAGACAAAACCAATAAAACCCATTATAAACGATGCATTTGTTGCATCCAGTGGGGACATAATTACTGAATATAATGACTAAAAATGTACTTACAGTCTGTGAGTCAGAACAGCCGGCAGTTCAGGAAACAGTCCTCCATAAAATGTGCTGCACCCATCTGTATATTTGTGTTGAACTGTTCTGGAAAAGTGTTGTAAATACAACTTTCTAGTCGTGTCTTCTTTTGAAAGGCCAAACAAAGTAGTTTCGCTTTCACAACAAAACACGGCATCACACATGGCGGGACTGAGTAAGCGGAGGGCGGCTTGAGAACGGTGTGGCCGGCGGATTCGACGAAGGAGCTTGCGGCAACCACATGTG
Organism: Cyprinus carpio; assembly: GCF_018340385.1. NCBI lineage: Eukaryota > Metazoa > Chordata > Actinopteri > Cypriniformes > Cyprinidae > Cyprinus > Cyprinus carpio. The sequence goes on along the minus strand of NC_056599.1, from coordinate 29,313,064 downwards.
ATGACCCCAGGCTGGACTCTGCTTCATCCATGGTGAAAGCCGATCTGGCGATTCACAGCGTGAAGTTGATGTATTTCCTCAGCAACCAGCACGGATCAGCTCTAGGCATGACGAAGCAGATATCGCCCTCTGTTGGAAACCCAAAGTATCTTCGCATTAACAATTAAACCACACAGAACATCTACAAAATCTCTCCACATCAACAACAATACAACAGCGAAAATAAAAGTTACACCCACTTTCTTTGCATGAACATTTGGGCGGCGTTATGCAAATCTTCCCACATACTGACGTAGATGTGGGGGCGTGTTAAAACGAGCCATTTTAGGTAGGAGTGGTTGACTCTTAACTTTGATAAAGAATATCTCTTTGGATTTGAGACTTTAGTCTTTGCAACTTTACAGATCTTCTTTATTCACCAAGAGCTTGTAACACTCCAAAGAGAAAGGACAAATTGAAATCACATCATATGACCCCTTTAATATAAAATAAAAAAACAAGGAGATAAAATTAGAAGAAGCATTAGAATAGAGAGTGCTAGAGTTAGAGGGTCAAATGAAGATGAAAGAGTTGTGTTTTCAGCCATTTCTTGAAAATATTAAGGACTCGGCTGTTTAGATTGAGTTGGGCAGGTCATTCCACCAGGAGGGAACAGTCAATGTAGAAGTCAATGAAAGTTTTATCATATGTAGAATGCAAAATGCTTCAATGCAAGCATTGCAGTCAAATGTAATTTATCCAATATTTCAAACCTTTAATCCACTTGGCAACAAAGTGGGAAATCAACCCATGGCGACAGTCTAAAAGTAGCCCAAAAAAAAAAAAGACTTGGCAACCCTGCATCCAACAAGAGCTGCATGAGTCAGATTTGACTGATCACAGGTCGAGAATAAGGAGAGATGACTGACAAGACCATGCTGGAGTATTTGCTGCTCAACAGATCCTGAGCTCATTGACAAATATCTTATATTGTAAGATGTGCTCCCTTTACACAGAGTGCGCGTGATCACGAAAATCGAAAGTGAACGTAAACAGTGCAATCGCTCATTCAAAAATATTTAAATACACCGTATCCTGAGAACAGCCGAATCCCGGACATTTTGGGCAATTAAGAAATCCCAGAAGGATGCATTTTTGTACTCCCGTAAATTTTCAGGATTCACAACCCCATTTTCGTGCGTCTTGCGTGTTTTCGTGTGTTGGATTCAGTAACTTAATGTTACAGTAGGGGAGAAATGAGCTGTGTGTCATCTGAAAGTTTTCTGAAAATTCAGTCAGTTTTTCTCCACCTTCTTTGCACCACTCTCTCTCTCTACCCTAATATAAAAGCTGCTGTCGGTTAATTAATAAATAACAGATCTACAACCACCTTGTTTGGTTTCGCTATAGCTATACGTAATCATTTAAATTTTATGGACGTCGCCATCTTTGACATTACTTTGTTAGTTGTTGCTATGGTTACTGGTAAGGAATACGGACTTGACTCCCATTTCACTTTCATACAGACAGCATTCGAGACGCTACTGTGAGCTGCTGCAAAGACTACAGAAATACAAAGACGGTTCACTCCTATACGTATGAATGGGAGAAACAGCAACGTGCAAATTGGCAAAATAATCCCACCTTCTAAATGAAAGAGCCTATCGCTGATTGGTAAAGTCACTGCAGCAGCTGTTAGAAGCTCCGGTTCCCATAGAAACCTGAGGCTAGACCAGCCAATGCGCATGCGCCGCCTTAAGTGCGCTATAACTGCGCGTGCGCATCGGCTGGCCTGGAAAAATAAGCTTTTTTAATGTGATTTGAGCATAAGAAACAACATTCATGGGACAGTTCATTTCAGATTTTGTTGCTGATTTGAAATATGTAATTTAACTGTGACTTGAGTGAGCAGTTTTTGAGATTTCAGGATTCCCCCATTCATTTAGATAGGACTTGGTCTTGTTAGAGCTGCCCAGAGGCGTTGCAATTATGGCCACCCAGTGTTGAACGGGACATTTCGGGACTCAATTCTGTAAAGTAAATGCTGTTATCAATCCCAAAATCTGACAGTGTGAAAGAGATTTTTAGAAGCCAGATTTAAAGTTAATATGCTTACCATGTATTGCACGATGAAATATATGAGTGTTGTTACCTATAAGGTATATTTTTAAGTGTTCAGTAGCACAAAAGTTAAAATTGCCAGCATTTCCTTATCTTCATGTCGTTCCAGACCTGTATGGTTTTTAGTTTTTTGCATAATGTCCAAGCTAATCACATATGTACAGTGACGAATGCCTTGGGGCTCCAAAATTTTTTATTTTGATTATTCTGCATACAAAAAAATATATTATATAGCTTAAGTACACTTATATAGCACACATGGACACATTTTTGTTGCTTTTTTGTCATTTCTGAGCTTGACAGTTCTGTCCCTATTCACTTTTATTGCTTAGAACATGGGTGAACTATTCCTTTATTTTAATTTAATTTAATTTTTTTAAAGAATTATGTTTTGCTTTTGTGTTTAAGATCCAAGGAGTGATGAAGGGTTACTGGTATACCTCTCTCTTTATCTTCATATTTTATGGAACCGGCCAGTGCAGGAACACACAAACAGGTAACTACTGTGGCAAACACAGAACGTCCCCCTAACATTAATATAAGGTTCACGTTTAGATATTATATATGTGCAACCATAAAATAATGTTCCCAGAATGTTCTGAGAACCAATTAATATTAGTTTGGTGTGTTTACGTCCAGCTGTTTTGTAGGGAACTTTGTTGTTTGCCCATTTCTTACCGTTATAAATACTGAAAAAAAAATATATGTCTTCTAATCTCTTATTATGCTTGTCTTCTGGTTCAACCATAAACAGCAGGCCTGGCCTGTGTGAACGACTATGTGACCAACATTTCTTGCGTGTGGTGGAACTCTACAGATTTCTCTGACCAGCGATGTGTGCTCGTGGGGAAATGTGACATGAAAAGGTTTGAGGTTTTAGTTTCAAGTCTCAGGATGAGACTTTAATACTGATAAATAAACCTTTTCAAATCTGAATTGAATTCATGTGTGTTTGTAGATGTGTTTGTAGATCATGTGAACTGGTGCCATTGAGCAATCAATCACATTCTAAGAGAAGTTGTTCTTTAAGCTTTGACAAACCTGTAAGTAGAAATGGAAGAGATTTATGTTCAATTTCTATTCACCTGTTGAGTTGATTAACACACGTTCTCTTCTTACATTTCCCTTTCTTTAACACAGAACTTTTTTTTCCTCAACACATTCTGGTTGAATGTAACCTGTAATGGATCTATCATCACTAAACTGTATTTTCAGCCTAGCCAACACAGTAAGTAGAATTAATTCTGCTATTAGTGGGTTGCAGATATGTTTAAAATGGCAGGTAAATTTAAAAATGAAACACACACAAACACTTACATCACAGTAAAATAAAAATTTGCAGAGAAAATTATTTTTATATTTAAATGTGCAAAACACCAGCATCAAAATCCAAAATAATTCATTTGAATATAAGGGCATTTTAAAAAATGGGTAAGAATCAAGTTTAGTTTTTGTTTTTATTTGAAACGTTAAATTCTAGGATTGGAATGAAGGACAAAATATAAATTACAGCACAGAATAAATGATGCCAATGTATTTAACCAATCTGGGTTAATCACATAGCCTACTACTAGCCAATACTATAACAAAAGATCATTTAAGACAACTATGTAAAAAAAAAGAAAAGAAAAAATCTGTTCTCATTCAACAAACGTAGTATGCAAATAACTTTGCTTTGAAGAAGCATTAGAACTGCAGTCATTTGCCTTTTCAATCCTTGGCACAATTAGACAAACCTTTCAATACCTTTTACACAAAACATGGCATTTCGGAGATAAATTTGGTCAAAATCTATACTAGTTGACCTCTTTTTGTACTTTTGCTATGGTTACTCCTCAGCGATTGCGACATTTGTTTGCAAGTCTGTTTGGTGATGCAACAGGTGCAATACACACTCTGACAAACTTTAAAATTGTATTATTGTTTACATTTAGGCATTAACTTACATCACACTCAAAGTGAACATCAACTGTTCCTGCATTGCTTATGAATTAAACCCATGTCTTTGCTGTTGCTAGCACCATGCTCATTTTAAATGTTCTTCATGGTTGTTTGTTTTTTATTTTTGTTTTTAAATGGCAGTTAAGACCCAACCCCCATATATGCCCACTGTAAGTGGGGACAAAATAACTTGGAGTAAAGGCAGTAACTTTCCAAAAGCCATAAGATTTTATGAATTTCAGCTGCAGTTTAAAGCCTTACACATAAGCTGGGAGGTAAGCAAACATTTGTTTTCTTTAACATTTACATAATGTATTAATGAAATAAAATTGTGTGCATTTAAATCTTCAGTAAGCTGCTCACAGTGAGCATAATTTTGAGTGTTATTTTTCTGAGTTTGTGTTGATGTATGATTGCATATTTTTGCATGCTTCTGTGCTGTAGACGGCAGCATATAGGAATGTCACTCAGGAAAATAACGTGCAGCTGGACCATAATAAACTGACTCTAGGAGAGGAGTACCAGGCCAGGGTGCGTGTGAAGCCTGTCGAGTCCTTGGAAGATGGTAATTTTCGGGGGGAATGGAGTGACTGGAGTCCTGCTGCGTCCTGGAGATCTGAGATTGGAAAGCCACCAGTGAAACCAGGAGATGATGTATCTCCACCAGGTGGGCCTCTTGCCAGCCCAATAATATAATAATATTTGTCTGTGAGATAAGATGATAATATACTTCATGACTTCATGACTTCATGATTTTTTTTTGCTTTAGTGCCTGATGATATGCGTATTGTTCTGATCATTGGATTCCACATATTGCTTGTTCTTGCTGGTCTTTGTTTGGTCATCTATAAGGCAAAGAAAAGCAAACGGTGGGTATTACATATGTGATATGTCTTGATATATATATATATATATATATATATATATATATATATATATATATATATATATATATATATATATATATTTCAACAAATTAATGAAATCACACAAATCTGAGTTCCAAAGTTTGGTAACAGAGTTGCAAAAATTCTAAACCCATAGAACATTAGCAAAGCATATTGTATAAATATTTAGTTTGAACTCCTGAGGTGGATGAAACAACTTTTTCTGAAGGTTAAAGTCTTGTTATTGACCCTTTGTTGGAGTACAAATACTTGACCTACTTTTTTAAGATGTTCAAGCCCTAGAAAGTGCTGTGTGTGTGTGTGTGTGTGTGTGTGTGTGTGGGTGTGTGTGTGGGGTGTGTGTGTGTGTGTGTGTGTGTGTGTGTGTGTGTGTGTGTCTGTGTGTGGGTGTGTGTGGGTGTGTGTGGGTGTGTGTAGGTGTGTGTGTGTTTCTACTTACAGTATTTCCATGTCGGTTCGTACCCTTTGGCGTTTGTACCTGATATTTGTGTTTGTTTGTGTATCATAATCAATAATTATTATTTCTTTGCAGGTCAATAAAACCAAAAAATCAACATGTTCCAGACCCCTCCAAATATTTCCAGCCTCTTCACACGGTTCACGGTGGAAACTTCCGGGTGAGTTCAGCTGTATTTCCTGCATATGAACTATACTAGTTTCCAAAGTGTTTGTTTACACTAGCGTTCAAATATTTGAGGCCAGTGAGATTTTTAATGTTTTTGAAAGAAGCCTCAAGGCTGCATTCATTTGATCACAGATACAGTAAAAACAGAAATATTGTGACATATTACTACAATTACAATATTTCTATTTGAATATATTTAGAATTTTCAGCATCATTACACCAGTCTTCAGTGTCACACAGTCCTTCAGAAATCATTCTAATATGCTGATTTGAAACATGTATTATTATTATTATCATTATTATTAATGCTGAAAACAGTTGTGGTGCTTAATTTTTTATGGAAACTGTGATTTATATTAAAAAAAAGTATTTAAAAAAACATTTATTTTTTATCATTTGACATAGAAATGTTATAATTATATTATACATGTCTGTAATGTCACTTTTGATCAATTCAATGCATCCTTGCTGAACAAAAGTATCAATTTCTTTCAAAAAAACATTTTACAGAACTTTTGAACAGTACTGATACAGATATTTCTATTTTGACCAGTGCAGTGGCAGTTCACACTTTTACTTTCTATGTAGTGTATTCACACCAGCGCATTCGAGAATACATAAGTGTATAAGAATAATAATAACATTCTCAGGGGTTAACACATTTTTCTTCATATGCTAAATCTTACCCATACAATCTCACACACACACACACGTTTAAAGATGTGGCCGAAACCTGCATTTCTTGCAAATGCCTATTCATATCTTCTTTCAGCAAGCCACAGAACACATACACTGACCACATATGCATTTCCTCTTACCTGTCCACAGAAGTGGCTGGGCTGTCAGAATCCTGTCGGGCCGTTTCTTACCCCTCAGTCATGTGACGATATCTCACCAGTAGAGGTCTCGGATTTTTGGGATGTGTCTTTGATGGATCCCGATGCTCAGATGTCTGCTCCTGCGTTCATTCACTCCAATCAGGTGGACTCTGGACTGGAGAACAGCGGCACTAGTCATGCATCTTCATCTGTTTTCTCTAACATGGGCTACTTCTATAGCAAATCCAACAGAGGCTCTCTTCATCTCGAATCCTGCCCCGTGTACTTCAGCTACCACCCTGAGGAAGCCACAAGCTCCACTGTCTCATCACCTGGGTCTTCATACGACTGTTTGCAAAGCCCAAGTTACCAGACGGATCAGCCCCTGAGCCCGGATTCAGGGTTCGGCATGGCTGGAGAGGAGCATTGTGAGGATGACCAAGGAGATGAAGATAGCAGTGGCGCGGAGACATGTGCGGCGGAAGGAAAAGCACTGATTTCCTTCATTATGTCACTGTCACAGGGTTCCCACAGTGCTGTTCGCCCAGCAGAGAGTTTGGCTCCGGAGGCCGTCATCACACCGTGGTCTGAACCTGTGAGAGCACCCGGCTGCAATTCCAGCTCTGAGCCTGCAGAGGGCGCCGTGGCCAGACCCTCCTCCATGATTGAGCCCTGCGGGAGTGGGTATCTGACCCTGAAGGACATGCAGAAATTCAGCAACAAATCCATCTAACCGCAGGCCTAGTCTGTCTCTGTCTGTGTAGGGGAGACCAGGGTAAAATAGGCCTACAACTCTGGTTTATTTTTGAAAGTCAGTTTCAGTACAGTACAATTCAAATGTTTGGGGTCAGTAACTATTTTAATGTTTTTAAAAGAAGTCTCTTGTGCTCACAAAGGCTGCATTTATTTGATAAACAATACTTTAAAAATAGTAATATTCAGATTAATTATGGATTATTCCTGCTTTAGAAAAGCTGAATTTCCAGCATCCATTACTCCAGTCTTAAGTGTCACGTGATCCTTTAGAAACATTTTTATTATTATCAGTGTTGAAAATGGTTGTGCTGCTTAATATTTTTGTGGAAACCGTGATACTTCCCCCCACCCCCACCCCGGGATTCTATAATGGACATTTTTTCAAAATAGAAATCCTTTATAGCATTATAAATGTCCTTACTGTCACTTTTGATCAATTAAATGTGTCCTTGCTGAAAAAAGGGATTAATTAAAAAATGTACTGACCCCAAACTTGTGAATCGTAGTGTACCTTAGAGGCTTGGCTAAAAAAATGCTATTGAACATTCTTAGAGTTATTGTTCAGGGGAAAAGACATTGACCATCGCATCACATCACACCGATCACATTGACCTTTGTGGCAACATGCCCCACTCTATGAGGGTAAGCTGTCAAAATGGGAGCCTGACATTAAACAGCCTGTTATAGGCATTAATCCTGACATTTATGAACTCTACCTTGTTGGAGAGTTAGTTTAATAGCCACTGCTAAAACAAACACATTTGTGTTATTAGACATTTGACTCAAACCCTAACAAGTACCTTTGTGATCGCTCCATCTTGTGACAACTTGCCCTGGCCTCCCCTAGACAGTTTATTTGCATTAATTCTTCACAACGCTGCAAATTTATACTTTACTATAATCTGTTCGCATTAATTAAATGGTATTAAAAAGGTCAACGTTCCACAACAGCTGCATTATAACAGCTTTAAACTGTTATATTCTAGATACCTTTGTACAGCATCATGATAAGCTAGATTTGAAGCGAGTTCGGGGTTAAACATGACTTCAGTTCTGTTTGAATGCCAGAGCCACTGCAATAAGGATGATATAGAGAAATTAACAGCTCAGATAACTGTCAAGTGATTGCTACACTTTTGTTTGACATGCATGAAGGAAGCAGTACATTTCATTTTAACATATCTTCTAAGTTTGAATGATTGATTTAATAATGTTTAATTTAGCAAATGTCAAGGCGGAATATAGCTTACACAACTTTAATTGTTGGAGGTTATTTCCACCACTAACCTTTTATGTGGCTAACATTTCATATAATTGGTTAAAATGATTTAGTTGTTCGAGTTTCCAAATTGAGCATTTTAATATTCAAAATCAAGCGCAAAGCATTTGCTTTGAATTTTAGCTGCTATTAACTGTTATTTCATGTTTATCTGACTGCTATGAACATGGTATAAATGCTGCTTTTCGAATGGGAATTGTTTAGAAATTCAGGGGGTCATTTTTATCTGCAAGGCAATCCATGAATACAGAATCCATGAATACAGAATACAGAATACAGAAGTTTTAAAGCAAGTGTATGTAGTTTTGTGTATTTTTGCGACTATAGCGCCCCCCGAGGTTAATTAAGTGGAATTCACTGTCATAAAACATCACTGTTGTAATTACAGCTGCACACGTGCATTTGTTGCTGCCATAAAGCAGTCCTCCGGGATTTCATACCCCCTCACCAAAACTACAAATAAACAGAACTCAGTGTAGAGAGAAAACTAAAAACTTTTACATCTGATATTTCAGGGTTAAATAAATAAAAACACAGACTACATATAGTTGCTATAAGGACAATAGTTGCATTATATGAGCATTTCTGAATCATAGGGTGCCTTTTCCCCCCATTAAAATAAAATGTATTAACTTGTTTTCTAAACTATAAAATATGCATTTTTGTCTGAAAAAAAATGAAAATAATTTTGTACGTTGCAAATACTCAATCCTTGTTTTTTTTTTTTTTTTTTTTTACGTTTTTTATATTATGTATTTTTTTAATGCATTCAGCATGAAATAAATTCCCAAAAATATGATGGTGTGAATGTCATGTTGTTTACACAGAAATCTTGTGTGTGTGTGTGTGTGTGTGTGTGTGTGTGTGTGTGTGTGTGTGTGTGTGTGTGTGTGTGTGTGTGAATGAGTGGAGTTATGCAGGTTGTAGGCTATGCGGTCTGACATTTATAAGTGCCAGCGCGTTTCCGTTCACCGCCGTGGAGCGAGCTCGACTTGTGTAATCAGACGAGTCAAGCTCATCTCCCCTGCATGGCCTGAAAAATGAACTCTGTGAACCATAACAAAAAGTAGGGGTTTTTTTCTAGAGAAGGAGGAGAAAGAACACCATTAAGATGCGTCTTGTTTATATGAGATAGGTTTTAGAGTGTGTTGTTTATGATCCCTGACACAGTTTGGCATCCTGGTCCTCATACAGAGCAGGGGCTCCCGCCTGGATTTGACCATATTTGAGGAAACTTGGGTTAACTGTTAATATTTCCACCAGGAGGCAGCAGTGAGCTGATGACTGAGGGATGAAGTAACCAGAGACATAAGATCAAGATTCAAGATTTTTATTCGTCACATAGCTACACGATTATACAGAGCACATATAACCAGCAGTGAAATGTGAGATAATATATAATATCGAGGAGGAAACAAAACGCGTTTATTAATATGAATGGGATATAATGCTATTATTAAATTGTTGTCCCACCTTTCACATACCACTGTTCAAAAGTTGTAGGTTCAGCTATGATGCAATAAATTGATCCAAAGTAACAGTAAATGTATTTATTATATTATTAAAGATTTCTATTTCAAATAAATGGTTTCTATGAAAATATTAAGCAGAACACGTTTTCAACACTGATAATAAGAAATGTTTCTTATGCAGCAAATCAGCATAATAGCTATTTCTGAAGATCATGTGACAGACTGACATAATGATGCTGAAGAGGCAGCTTTGACATCACAGGAATAAATTACAAATTAAATATTAAATTAACAAACAGTCATTTGTAATTGTATTTTATATAAGGGGAAATAGCAGCACAATCATTGTGCTTAATATCTCTTTGTGTTCCACAGAAGAAACATCCATATGGTAGGTGTTGCACGACTACTGATTTCTGCTAGTCAATTACTATATTTAAAAAATACTCGAGTTACTCGACTACTCGTGGTTCATGCTACTGTAAAGGAATACACATTAAATAGTTTTTATCAATAAACGTTTATTAATTAACTATTAATTAATAGCCTAATGCAACATTTACATAACATACGTAAACTGTCAAAACTTTATAATTATGACAATACATATTTTAATTTTCATGTAACCAGTATTTGTATCTGTAACAAATTATTAGTATCTGTTTTCGGATAAAACCATGTGTCGTACAGTTACTTGATAAGACCGTTATGACTATCTTTTTCCCGTAGTTATCACTGAACAAATATGCTGCGTTAAAGTAAAATAATTATTCATTTAAAAAAATAAATAAATAATATAAGCAGAGATGTAATGACAAACGTTTAGTGATCATTTGAACACGACTGAATGAATTCAAGGCGCACATTTTCATTACGCAGAATTCTCTAAGCGAGTCTTTTTTAACTTACTAAACAAATGTGCATGTGCCAAGCAAACCAGCAAAAGATAAAGAAGCAAACATAGAAAATGTATCTGCATCTAAGTTGATTATTAGCCTACTTTTAAGAGAGAACTGGTTTGGTTTTGGAGAGACTGAGGCGCGAAACGCGGCTGTTTGATTGGTGAGCGCGCTGTGGTATCTATCCATTCATGTATCATTTCGTAGCTTACGGTTTAAATCATTGCCTTTTAAATATATACAAATAATAGACCGTATATGATGTAATATTATAGGTGATATTACTCTTGCCAAGCTCTGAGTTCTGAAAGATGCACGGAGAAGCAACATGCGGTGCTTGATTTGTGCTCTTTTCGTTCATAAATTTTATATTCATTCACTTCACACACTCATTATTGCGTGACTTTAGGTCTGTGTATAATATTGCGCTGATCCCCTGGCTCAGCTGTTATCTAGCAAACAGCAGAGTGTGCCAGCCTCAGCCGAACATTCAGGCAGAATTATTCCTTATACGTTATTCGTTTTTTAAGCCATTATCCGTGCCATTTCGGCTTCGGGCACACCCCTAATTATTAAATTTTATATTTTAATATTACATGTAACATAGAGTAAGTGATAGAAAGTAACAGCTACACGCAATATTGTAATCCTACAATTTGCGTTGTAGGCAAATTGTGCATGCATTATGGTTAATGCACGCTCGAGTAGTCGATTGTTTCCGACAGCGCCGACTAGTGGTTAAAGTAGTCGATCACTCGACTACTCGACTAGTCTATGTAACCCCTACCATATGGAGCTCAAATGACATTAGAATAGGTGAGCGACACTGTGGCTATTGTAGTTACAGAGCAGGTTGATGTGGAATAAATAAAAATAAAAAATTCAAACCACATTGACTTTTTATACCTTTTAATTCTGTTGGAAGTCTATTCATGGGTTCCTCTCAAGGCAAATGATGGGTGAACTATTCCTTTAATTTCTTAAATATTTAAACATTCCAGAAAGTTCTTTCTTAACCCAGTAAGAAAAGCTCCATAATAATGTTTTTCACAGATCCTGATGATAACGGAGAATAATCATGCGTGCAAAGCTGCACAGGAGAATGTTGGACAACAATACTGAAAGGAAAAATAATCAGCAGATGGAGAGGAATGCAACAAGGGTTGAGTAGAGGACAAAATCAGCCTTTTGTCAGTTTAAAGGTGCAATGGGTAATATTTACAAAGATCTATTTACAGAAATGCAATATAATATACAAAACTTTGTTTTGAGAGGTGTATAAAGACCTTACTTAATGAACCGTTATGTTTTTATTACCTTAGCTTGAGCAATTTATATCTAGGCCTACATACACCGTGGGCCCCCTTACATGGAAGTCACCATCATGTTTCTACAGTAGCCCTAAATGGACAAACTGCTCTACAGAGCACGTTTCGTCACTTTGTTGTTCTTGCCAATAAAACACTGACACAATGATGAACAAGAACATTAATATTCGCAATAACATCCATTTATTGAATAATTAAGTAAATATAATTCCTTAATTTACCTTTGTAAAGAAACCTCATTGCTCTCTGATCTTTTCTCTGTGTCAGCCACCATAGCTTCCCTAAAGGGAGGGGTGAGCGGGGGACTGAGCCTTTGGTTGCAATTCGCAACCTCACCGCTAAAATTTACACACTGCACCTTTAAGGTCAATGACAGACTTTAATTTTCTTTCCATGTGGAGAGAATGAGATGATTACTATTGCATAAGTAACAGGAATTCCACCAGTGACCCAGACATACTAATGCAAAACAGATGAGTGTGTGAATTCGAAGAAGGGTGTGTATTACATTTACTATTTACAGAACCTCAAAAGTCCTTTTATTACATTCGATTTTTTTAATGATCCATATGTGCTGAAACATAAAGACTAACACACAGTATCGGCCATCATTTGTGAGCTCTGTTGTTAATGTTTACTCTTAAACTACTCCAACCACATATTGTGTTATTGTTTGAATTACCTGTGATTGCCTTGCAATCTTAGCTTACCTTGGAAAACTTCATTTTACCAAGTAGAAGTAAATCCAACCGCCCACCCCCTTTTTTTTTTTTTTTTTGAAAATACTAAATGTTTCTTTTAGTGTATGGGGTAATCTATAGTAATTACAATTATTTTATATGAAAATGCATAAATATAATTTAAGTATAGAATATATTATAGCATATGTATTCTTGTAAAGAATGTAAACTTTCGAAAGAACAGACATAAAGTTCTGACACACAGCTTGTTTGGACACACAAACGTTTCTCTTCTTTGACATTCTTCTAAACTAGTAAAATAAATAGGAAAGTCTGTCTCAGCTGGCAGGCTGATTGTGTGTATGTTCAGGAAAGGGATGGGAGAAAGACATTGCGGGTGAATGAGAAATCAAGAAAGGGAGCGAGAGAGAAAGAGGGAGGGGGAAATAAACTGACCATGGATTTTTCCTTTTCTCTTTTCTCTATTTCTCTTCTCAGCTCACTGACCCAACTGCAGCTGCAAACGCAACAAGTACTGTAAGTTTTCCTTACACACACACACACACACACACATGCACTTACAATCACATCTGAAAGATCAGATATATTGTGTTTCATAGTTTATTTAGGAATATTATAAAGTAAAATGAGTTTTGTAAAATGGCACTTTTGTAACCAAAATGTGCAACCTCAAGATGATCTGTAAGTTACAGTGCTCAAAGTTTTTTTTTTTTTTTTGCAAGCTAGTTAACATCTTGTTAGCAGATGGACAGCTGCCGAAACGGAAAGCATGTGCAAAGCATTCTTGCTCTGCACGGCTGATGTATGCCACACACATACACAGCATCTTGTACAGTTTTACAATACAGTAATATAGGAAGACAGACTTCATGTGGATGTTGTGTTCTAGCATCTTTTAGCAAGGATTCAATTTCCTTGCAGCAGGCAATATTAAATCAACAGGTGATTTTAAATGTTGCACTGAAAATTAAAAGTTAGAACAGTGGTCTTCAGACATTTTCAAGCCCCTTGGTAGAGACAGAAATGACTGTTACACACTGTACTAAAATGGTCATTGTACATGACTTTTTAATTTTGCTTGATACATTTGTATTGAATTGACAGTAAAAGATTTAGCCAAATTTTAAAATCATATTTTTCATAATTTCATATGCATTAATTTTTTACCAACTAATTAATTAATTAACCAATCAATCAATCAGTAATTGGTTGTTGTAGATCATCTGTTGAAACCTCTTGGAATTGAATGTAATTTTTTGGCCATTTTTGGTTTATTAATTTGTCAAAATCTGATTATTATTAGTAGTAGTAGTAGCAGTAGTATGACTTTGAATCATGCTTTATCTCATCTTTAGCTTTGGTACATTCGAAACATGTCTATATATGTCTATCACTTGCACTTTTGCAATGGAAATTGCCAGTATTGAAAGTTTTATGACTTTTGTGAGTTTTATGACTAACCCCCTTAGAAATGACTTTTTACGCTATAGTGTCTCAAAAGCTGGACTTTTCTTCTGGGTCTCAACATGTCAGACCCAGCAGCCTGTTAGTCTGATGTAATACAGATCCTACAGTAGCTGCGGATCATGAAAATCCTCTAGCTTAAACTAAAGCTCAGCACAGAGAAACGTGTGAGTTTGTACAACATGTTGTCCTGCTGATTTCCAAGTGAAAACAAAGCTTATTGGTCTCTTCACTCGGAAACTCTGGAACTCACCATGTGCTTCTGTTTCTCAGTTTGTATTTGTCTTTATGGCTAGGTGAACATGACCAAAAGCACTTAAAATGGATTTGAGCTTCTGTTTCAAACATACACTGTGAAAGATTTTTAAAAAAAGATGATTTAAAAAAGTATTTCTACAGTATGAATGAAAACATTTCATTTTCCATTTTGCGTTATGATGCTGGTTTCAATATTTGCTGGTTAAATAAAAGTATTCCACCCACAAGCAGTCCTTTTTTGGACAAGAATTGCTCACTTAGATAAGAAGAGAGGTTTGACCACATGCAAAAGCAACCAGCTAGGTTTTCTTCTTTTATCTGCTGCTTTGGAACAGTTGGTCTGAAATAGATTATACCATAATCATAAAACAGCATGGAAAAAATTAATTTAAATAGCTGCCCAGTGGTCTCCATCTAATCTGATCCATGGAAATGCAACACAGCCTCATTGTTTACACTTTTTGCGGGACTCAAACTATGAATACTAATAGTATCTGTACATTTAGCTGCAACTTGAGAAAGTATTATAACATCATTAAGATTATACCTCAGCACATATGAATTTGGAAGTGTTTTAAAGTCTCATTAGAGTTCTCAGATGAAATCTGGAAGATATGAGCTAGATTCAGTCGAGTGGAGAGCAGATCAGCTGAAAACTGTTAGTTTAGCTGTAGTCGTGTGCAGGTTGGACTCAGACCAAGAGAAACATTCATCTGTGTCCTGAAGGGGCCTACATTTGTCAGGCTGCATTCCACTCTTAACATTATCCAGAATCCCTTCTCTTTCTGTTTTTCAGGATCACACTAATCCAGTCTGCCTTAATGATCCCACTATGATTTCACATTAGTGAAACAATAACAGTGTGTGGAAAGTTATTATAGGGAGCGGCTGGAATACTCATGAAATGAAAGCTATTACTCTTATGAGTGCATGTTTACTCTTTTATCTCAGATCGCACAATGTTTGGGTCCCTCCTCCTGCTTGGCTGTCTGTTTCTACATCTGGTAGTCTCGATACCTCAACCGGCCTGCCGTCAATGCTGTGACCACCTCCCACCACTAGATGACGCTGCGACGCTCAGAGAAAGCATGCCTGTAATGCCTGAGGTCCGCACATACATCAACATGACCATTCTCAAAGGTACCCGAAAAAGTGCTTCAGCTTACATGACAAAAACAAGTTGTGTGGCTCATAAAGCTATCCCCATTCTTTTGGGGGAAACCCTAACACTGGTTATCGCAAAATCAGCCATTTTTGGCCTAACCAAAAATGAAAAATTGATGAAAACGTACTGAAACACAGGCCATCCAAGAAGTAGATGAGATTTGTATTTTTAATCATTTTTTTTTTCATCGGAACAGATTTGGATAAATTTAGCATCACATCACTTGCTCACCGGTGGATCCCCTGCAGTGAATGGGTGCCGTCAGAATGAGAGTCCAAACAGCTGATAAAAACATCACAATAATCCACAAGTAATCCACACCATCTATTAATGTCTTATAAACTGAAAAGCTATGTTTGTGAGAAACAAACTCATCAAGACATTCGAAATCCTGCTTTCTCCAGTGAAAAAGTTGTTTGGTCTGAATCAGGAGGGAAATATGCACAGATCAAGCCCTGTTTTCCAGTAAAACACAGTAAAATAAAGTAAATAAAACATGCAGTTTTTGACTTCACAAGGTGTTAAGGCTTGTGGATTACTGTAATGTTTTTATCAGCTGTTCGGACTCTCATTCTGATGGCACCCATTCACTGCAGAGGATCCACTGGTGTGCAAGTGATGTAATGCTACATTTCTCCAAATCTGTTCTGAAGAAGTACATTTTCAGCATATTTTCATGTTTGGTTGAACTATTCCTTTAAACCACTTAAAGCATGCACAGGTGCTGTACATGATGTTTCAGAGTCAAATAACATTAGTACAAACTTTAGCAAGTATTGAACATCTCATTGTAAGCAAATTTTGGATTTTAGTTTTCCCTGTTTCCCAATCTATTGCTTCTCTGGCACAAGTGCTGTGGGATATTGGTTCTGAACTGCAAACTAAGCATAAATGTAATTCAGCTGGTAAATAAGGCGTTCACTGGGGTGAATAATGTGAATATGTGTTTTCAGCTGCTTTCTTCCCCTCTGTGAGCCTCAGTTAACCTCTCTTGGCTCAGAAATATCTGCTCCACTGGAGGTCTATACTTGGTGGACAGGAAGTGACAAACCTGGCAGGAAAGGTGCTGATGTGGCGGGAACCTCATGAGAGTTGTTTTATGCATATATAGGAATGAAGACTGCAGCAAATGTGGTCTGTGGAAATTCTGAGCTTAATTGTATGTTGACAAAGAACAAAGAAAAACTTAAATCTAAGATAAGTGTCTGAGAATGTCTTTTGTCATTTTAGAAGCTGTGATTTGAGGTTTTTTGGACTTATTTTAGTTTGCCAGAATTTGTGCTGTGCATTTACAATACTTTTAATATGGAGCTCATAATATAATTTTATTCAGAGGCCAAAACTAAGCAAAAATATCTAGTTTGGTGCAGTATCTGATATTTTTATGGCCATAAAGTAAGATGCATTTCTGGTAGCTTTTATATAAATCAAAGAATACTTGATGCTAGAACTGCTATAACAGTATAGCAGGCTACTACTACAAACTACTACAAACACTATTTTTCCCATTAATATGTTTTATTAAGATGATATTTAAATGCTTAGTGTTATGAGCAGAGCTCTGCAGTTTTTATTGTAGGGACAGAACATATAATGCAATGCTATTCAACAATGACTGAGAGATGATGTTCATCAAAAGCCTGAGGTATCATGTCCAATAATCACATTTTAACATGATTTTTTTTTCTAAAATATTATGTATGGATAGTCAAGTAAACCTATGTTGATTTAGTCCAAAAAGTGTTCATCTTGAAATATTGCAAAAAATAAAAAAATAAATAAAGTCAATCTGTCATTTTATTAATCTTACATTGATCATGTTGATAATTTGTGTATCAAATATGATACAGTAGGCTTTATTTTTTTCTTTTATTTTGCCTTTATTTAACCAGGAGAGAACCTCACTAAGATTAAAAATCTCTTTTACAGGAGTGTCCTGGCCAAGATAGGCGGCCCAGTTATATAAATACACATATGACAAACAACAATACGTCACAACAGTAAGATATCAATAAAATACAGCACTAGAAGCATTTGCAAATCATTAATTCATTTTCCACTGCACGCACAATGTTTTAAAATTACTAAAAGACACCAACTGATTTAGCCGCAGTTTCATTTGAAGAGAGTTCCAGTCTGATGGTGCAGCATATTCAAAAGCAGTTTTACCTTGATTAGTTCAAGCTGAAGGTACATGAAGATTATAATAAGACTGGGAACACAATAAATAGTTACCAACTACTTTTTGTTGAATCAAACAACAGAGATAGGTTGAGCTGGGTAGATAACTTACAAATAGTAGTCCATTACTGATTACAGATTACATGATGAAAACTGTAATTAGTAACATAATCTAGGTCACTCATTTTAGGTAATGTATTCTGACTACTTTTAAACTTTTTTTAAACTTACCTTTAAACAATGAAAATATCTTCCTTGAAATATTTCTCTCTTTCTGTCTCTCTTTGTGAATAGAGTCAAAGCTGAATGGTATGACACACAGCAGAATTTTTAGAAAGGAAATTTTAAAATAGGTAAAAAGAAGAATTAGGGAGAATCAATGAATTATGAATAATTTACTGCCATTGCTTAAATGATATGTACACATGTAATCCATAAAAAGTAACTGCAATCTGATTATGAATATTTAAAAAATTAATTAATTACAAGTACTTACATGTAATCAGTTACTACCCAGCCCTGTTTACAGGGTTAAAGTTAGTTACACTGCAGAAATAGTTACAGTATCTACCTGAATAATCAGTTTACGTTAGGCTCTTTCGGATATTTTTGCTTTTTCGTCACACCTTGTTATCTGTGTTTTTAAGGTGACAAAGGTGACCGTGGAGAAAGAGGAACTCCTGGGAAGCCTGGGATTGAGGGTTCCTCGGGACCACGGGGGAATGAAGGCCTCAAAGGAGATAAGGGACAGGCCGGAGCTCCAGGTGATGCCTGCAAATCCCAGCATTCTGCTTTCTCAGTGGGCCGACGGAAGTCCCTTCACAGCATTGAAAACTACCAGGCCCTGACCTTCGACACCATCTTCGTGAACTCCCCCGAACACTTCGACATGTTTGCTGGGAAGTACCGCTGCCAAACCCCAGGAATCTACTTCTTCAATGTGAACATCCACACGTGGAACCTCAAGGAGACGTACCTGCACATCATGCACAACAACAGCGCGAAGGCCATCGTCTACGCTCAGCCCAGCGACCGCTCCATCATGCAGAGCCAGAGCGTCATGCTGCCTCTGCAGGAGGGCGACGAGGTCTGGGTGCGTCTCTACAAACGTGAGCGCGAGAACGCCATCTATAGCGACGATGTGGACATTTACATCACCTTTAACGGTTACCTCATCAAACCAGAAACTGAGTGACACCAGAAACGGCGATGGGAAGGAGTGAAAGGGATGTTTATGGACACGAAGTTTGAAAATGTGCCAAAGCTTTAACAAGAATGAAAAACATCCAAACATTTCATATTCGATTTCTGCAGTCCAAACAAAATTCCTAATGCAGAGAAATCTGATCTTTCTACTTCAGTGTGGGGTCTTATTTGAAGAGAACCGGGAAAGTTGTGTTCACTTTAGCAAAATTTCCATACAGGCCATTTTTACAGAACGCACCCTTGCCAGGATTTCTATTGCCTAAAATATCCAGGTTTTGGCAGTTAGCACTGTGGGGGAGTCGTGGCCTAATGGTTTAGAGAGTCGGACTCCCAATCGAAGGGTTGTGAGTTCGAGTCTCGGGCCGGCAGGAATTGTGGGTGGGGGGAGTGCATGTACAGTTCTCTCTCCACCTTCAATACCACGACTTAGGTGCCCTTGAGCAAGGCATCGAACCCCCAACTGCTCCCCGGGCGCCGCAGCATAAAATGGCTGCCCACTGCTCCGGGTGTGTGTTCACAGTGTGTGTGTGTGTTCACTGCTCTGTGTGTGTGCACTTCGGATGGGTTAAATGCAAAAAAATAAATCTTATTGCAGTTAGAACTTTGCATACCATTAATTATCCAGATTTTTACAGAACACACCCTTGCCAGGATTTCTATTGCCTAAAATATCCAGGTTTTGGCAGTTAGCACTGTGCAGATCGATCGTTGTATGCCATTATTTCACGAGAGTTACAGAGAACTACAAACTACTTTCAAATCGCTCTCGCTGTACTTTGGTGTCATACAATGATTGGTGCACAGCTTTAAGTCGAACGACTGAACGAATGAACACGTGCGCGTATTTACATCGCTCTGATCGTTCACCTTACGCACGACGCGCCACTATTGGTCTATTATGTACAATACCTGCATGTTATTGGTTAAACTGGATGTTTTAGGCAATAGAAAAATCATGGCCAGGATGTGTCCCATATAAATGGCACATATAGCCACCCTATTCAGAATAAAACATCATCATTGCCCATGGTAAACAAATAGAGCAAGATGTAGGCCGCTTTGGCAGCTGTGGCTTCCACATACCGGTTTTCCTTCTTTTTGCCTCCATTGTTTTAAGATTTAGCGCCATGTCATGTTGATCGGTACGTCATTTCATGTTGAATTTTTATTGGCTAGTCAGTAGACATAGGTCATCGCAGCAAACACACTCTTTTTATAAGAGTAACCAAGGAAAACCATCAACTTTGGCCTTTTTGAATGTTTAGTAATCTTCAGAAATAATGTTTTCATGGCTTAATTGGAATGTTGGTGAAACGTTTTAAAACATATTTTTGTTAGCTGGGTCAATGTGCAGCGCAGCTTTTATGAAGCACAGCTAATACAGAAGTCACTTTCAGACTGAACCTGACTGAAACCTGCATGGGGAAATTTTTGGCCCTGAAACTCCCAGTCGCAAAATGTCTCAGAGCAGCGGTAAATATGACTGCACCTTAACAGCATCCAAAATGAATTCCAGTGGTTCTTAACTGATGGATCAGGATCCAAAAAATGAGCTGCAGGTCTGTTCTGTTGGTTTGTAACCATTCTGTGATTGACATCAAATCTGTGTGTACAGTAGTTTGGTGACATTTTATTTCATGTGGTATAAGATCGGGTTGTGTGAGGTGATGTAATTTTCAAAAAAACTATGAACAACTGTATGCAAAACAAAAGAAAACTCCACAACAGAATAGAAACAACAGAATACAAAAATATATTCAGATCACAAGACGGAAACCAGTGATGTGGCCAAGATATTTAGGTCTGTGTAGGCTTTTTCAAACCAGGCAGGGTCTTCTTAAGATCCATCAGCAGCATCTGGGAAATGGTAGCTGGTTTATGTTAGATGTGATAGGATGTTTACATGGCGTGACTGACTGCTGCTGCTCCCTTCAGACATTAACAGGCAACTGAGTCATAACAAACCAAGTTCACATTGAAGCATGTGGTTGAAGGCTGCATTTATTTGATCCAAAGTGCAGTAAAACAGTATTGTGAAATATTTTTTTTACAAAAAATTTTTTTTTATAAATTTTAAAATGTAATTTATTCCCGTGATGCAAAATGCCAGTCTTCAGTGCCACATGATCCTTCAGAAATCATTCTAATGTCTTTAGTGTCACTTTTGATCATTTAAAAGCATCTTTGCTGAATCAAAGTGTTAATTTCCTTAAAAAATCCTGTTGACATCAAACTTTTAAATGGCTTAAGAAAAGGAAATCACAATCAGCCATTAGTTGGTTTTAGATGGGTCAGGTCCTGAGAAAATCTTCTTTGAGTGTGTGTGGTTGTTTATTGAGGGGAGGGGGGCTTTTTGTTGCTGTTCAACAGGATGTATGTGGCTTTCCTTTTTCAGTAGCAAGAATCCACTTGAGAGAGACTCACATGATAGAAACATAGAGAGGGAGAGCGAGATTAAATGTTCTGAAACCACAAGGCACCGATCTCTGCCCCAGCCAGTGACTTAAAAGTCTTCAATAAAAGTGTATTATTTTTTTTTATTTTTTAGCTTAAAACCACTTCAGTCTGGACTGCAGAATCCGTATCTCAGGAACGTAGAGATTTTAAAAATATTAACAAGTAAAGAAATGGTGCTGAGAAAATAAAAATAAAAATAACCATCTGGTTGCATTGTTACCAAAGAATGAGGTGCTTAAAATAATTTTCAATTTGAACACATCAGGTGCTATAAATTACATACTTGACCGTCATTTTAAAAGGTTTTTGTTTGTATATGAATAACTCAATGGTGCTTAATGTTAAAGTACTGTAAGGATGTCTAGCAGTTCTTTGATTATTTTAAATGCCACAATAAATGTTTGTTTTCACTGATGTCCTTTTGAATAATTGATGAATGCGATCAATATTTTCTTGCCCCTTCCTTATAATTGAAAATTAAAAATATAGCATACATTGCTGCAGATGGATATTTCAATCTCAACACATTCCAAACCTTATTTTCTTTTGTCTGTAAAAAAATAATAGGGTTCAATTTCAATCCTCGATCCAATACAGGATCTGTATGGATGGTGTTTTTGTCCTTACCAGTATAAATCAGCATCTACTTTAAAAATGTTAA